>NC_139227.1:84793739-85003739 GCF_055691185.1 Crinia signifera | reverse complement strand
CGCCGTGGGGGAGTAGTGGGGGACCCACCCATGGGTGTGGAGGACACACTACTACTTTGGGTAGATGTGGTTTGGTGCTGACCTAACAAACTAGTTGCACTGAGGCTGAGTTGCGTTTGTAGGGACATCAACGCAGTTGTTTGCCCATTAATAGCTTGGGTCTGTTAAACCATATTGGCATTTAGTGCTCTAAAATTAGAAGTTTGGCCCTGAATGGCTTGGCCAATTTCTGATGTGTGTGTCTAATGTGGAGACCAGACAAATTTGTGTCCCTACATTAGCACGCACACTTTGAGAAATTTGTCTCATTTGCAGAGCTATGTTACGCACATACCCCTTAATGGTTTCTAGTTGGGTGCATAGGGGGAGGGGCCCTAAACTGCACACCCTGGACATATGAGGTGCTACCTGCTGAGACTTGTAGTGCAGCAAGCAGGAGGAGGAGTTTGCAGGTGCACACTAAATATATATGCTAGACCTTTTATTATCTTGCTATATTGCATTTGAGGTTATTAGCATAGTAATGGCCATTAGTATGGGCTTGTCCACCGCATCCAGGTTACCTCAATAGGACAAGTCCCTAACACTACTCTGGGACAGGTCCAGGGCACAGGGCCCCCCAGGCCAGCCCAGCAGAACCACCCCATGGCATCACATTAGTGTGAAATTAAAGTGATAGTAAAAGGGATAGGGGAAAATATATGTGATAGGACTTACCTAGGTAAGAAGTAATAATAAATGTGAAGGGTGCTACATATATATTAAACAAACTAAAGGGGTGATTGAAAGTATACAATATGATGCCATGGAGCAGCCCAGCAACAGCAGCCCAAAGAGCCCAGCGCCCCAAACACAGTCCCACAGACTAACACTCAGCATATATGTATAGTAGGACTTACCCTCATAGTGCCAAGCTGAGGTGTGCAGTCTTCAATGTTGGGACTCCAACCTATTTAAAATCAATCTGGGACAGGTGGGTGGGGTGCTAGTTAAGTAGGAAGGCGTCTCTAGTTCCTTCCAGTGTGTATGAATACACAATATATAGTACATAGGGGGAGGGGCCCTAAACTGCACACCCTGGACATATGAGGTGCTACCTGCTGAGACTTGTAGTGCAGCAAGCAGGAGGAGGAGTTTGCAGGTGCACACTAAATATATATACTAGACCTTTTAATATCTTGCTATATTGCATTTGAGGTTATTAGCATAGTAATGGGCATTAGTATGGGCTTGTCCACCGCATCCAGGTTACCTCAATAGGACAAGTCCCTAACACTACTCTGGGACAGGTCCAGGGCACAGGGCCCCCCAGGCCAGCCCAGCAGAACCACCCCATGGCATCACATTAGTGTGAAATTAAAGTGATAGTAAAAGGGATAGGGGAAATTATATGTGATAGGACTTACCTAGGTAAGAAGTAATAATAAATGTGAAGGGTGCTACATATATATTAAACAAACTAAAGGGGTGATTGAAAGTGTACGATATGATGCCATGGAGCAGCCCAGCAACAGCAGCCCAAAGAGCCCTGCACCCCAAACACAGTCCCACAGACTAACACTCAGCGTATATGTATAGTAGGACTTACCCTCATAGTGCCAAGCTGTTTGGGGCGCTGGGCTCTTTGGGCTGCTGTTGCTGGGCTGCTCCATGGCATCATATCGTATACTTTCAATCACCCCTTTAGTTTGTTTAATATATATGTAGCACCCTTCACATTTATTATTACTTCTTACCTAGGTAAGTCCTATCACATATAATTTCCCCTATCCCTTTTACTATCACTTTAATTTCACACTAATGTGATGCCATGGGGTGGTTCTGCTGGGCTGGCCTGGGGGGCCCTGTGCCCTGGACCTGTCCCAGAGTAGTGTTAGGGACTTGTCCTATTGAGGTAACCTGGATGCGGTGGACAAGCCCATACTAATGCCCATTACTATACTAATAACCTCAAATGCAATATAGCAAGATATTAAAAGGTCTAGCATATATATTTAGTGTGCACCTGCAAACTCCTCCTCCTGCTTGCTGCACTACAAGTCTCAGCAGGTAGCACCTCATATGTCCAGGGTGTGCAGTTTAGGGCCCCTCCCCCTATGTACTATATATTGTGTATTCATACACACTGGAAGGAACTAGAGACGCCTTCCTCCTTAACTAGCACCCCACCCACCTGTCCCAGATTGATTTTAAATAGGTTGGAGTCCCAACATTCAAGACTGCACACCTCAGCTTGGCACTATGAGGGTAAGTCCTACTATACATATATGCTGAGTGTTAGTCTGTGGGACTGTGTTTGGGGCGCTGGGCTCTTTGGGCTGCTGTTGCTGGGCTGCTCCATGGCATCATATTGTATACTTTCAATCACCCCTTTAGTTTGTTTAATATATATGTAGCACCCTTCACATTTATTATTACTTCTTACCTAGGTAAGTCCTATCACATATAATTTCCCCTATCCCTTTTACTATCACTTTAATTTCACACTAATGTGATGCCATGGGGTGGTTCTGCTGGGCTGGCCTGGGGGGCCCTGTGCCCTGGACCTGTCCCAGAGTAGTGTTAGGGACTTGTCCTATTGAGGTAACCTGGATGCGGTGGACAAGCCCATACTAAAGGCCATTACTATGCTAATAACCTCAAATGCAATATAGCAAGATATTAAAAGGTCTAGCATATATTTCTAGTTGGGTGGTCTGCACCTCCATAAAAGCTATTTGTTTCCCCTTGAAAAGATGGATGGATTGCGCCAACTCCTCCGCACTAGTGAGGGTGTTGGTGGCTGCAATGATTGGGGGCTGCTGCCTATGTGACTGCGTATAGGGGGCCTCATTGACTGGGTGTGCTTGGTTTTGTGCAGGTTCCAACGATGGCACCGTCTCAAGGATGATTTCACTCATGTCGTCCATATTTTGCATGGGATCCGTAGGTTCAGGCATCGGTTGTGAAGGTCCTACAAATGAGAAAAGAGTGGTAAGTATGCTATGCAGATTGGTGTATGGTGGGTCATGTTACCTTAGTTGGAATGGTGAGGTGTTGCTCATGCATTATGCATTGGCACAGGCTACTGTGGTGGGGCCAGCCATGTGTGAAATGTGCAATGTGTTTGTGTAACAGTATGATATCTCACCTGCAGACTGGACAGTGTGAACAATCGGATGTGGCTGATGTTGCTCAACAGCAGGCTGGGACTCCAGAGATGGAGCTGTTTGAAAGAAGAAGACATTTTCCATAATAATCATTTGCACCTAACTGGCACTTTTTCAAATATGCTTATAAAAACTTTACCAAAATCAAAAATTTTTACTCTGATATGATTACATAAGGAATGTGATGACTTTGAACTGAAGTGGTTATTTCAGTATTATGACTGTGAACGATATTTTTAATCCACTTGCTAATAACAGGAAAGACCAGCAGATTACACATGTAAAAGTGACTGTAAAGTGCTTTTCCAACTACCCAGAGGATTGATATGGATTAACAATCAAGTACACTGCAGCCCTACAGTGATTAGGACAGCACACATTAATTGGATCTGTGGAACTACATAACCCAGCAAAATGCACCGTCCATTATTTAGCAATGCAACCTAGCAAAATGTGATTTTGCTGGGATATGTAGTTCCACACACAGCAATCTTTTGGACACATAAAGCATACCACCATAATAGCATGCGCACATGACATAGCAAAATGTGTAGTTGACATGTTTGGACACTTACCAGTTGGCGGTGGAGTGGGGGGCCTGTCTGTTTCGGCAATGTAAATGCCGGGAAGCACCTCCGGTGGGATGATTCAGCGTAGCAGCCTCTCATAGGCCTTAAAGCGGACTTCCTGCCTAGGGCCACCTCCTGTGCGACAGGCCTCTTTCTTCTCCAGGGCAAGCTTGGCTTTGAGGAGGCGCTTGATGTCATTATATCGTTTTTTGAAGTTGCATACACTCCTCTTGTGTGTGCTAACTGCATTTATCGCGGAGGTGATATTGTCCCACATCCCCTTCTTTCTTGCCACACTTGTGCGGTGATGGTGAGGACCAAGTAGGCGGTCATACAGGGGCAAGAGTGCACGCACCAGGGCCATATTCTCCTCATATGAGAACCTGACTTCCCTCCCACTAGCTGTACGAGCTGCATCATCCTCCTCCTCCTCCTCCTCCACATTTTCAGCCTCACCCTCTTCCTCCTCCTCCTCCTCTGTCCTGCTTCTTCCCCCAGCACCTCCAAGTCTGCTTCATCTGCCTCCTGCACAGGCCAGTCCACCTCTGAAAAATCACCCTCTTGCAGCTCCTCCTCTGTGTGCCTGGCACTCTGTTCCTCCTGTGAGGACACATGGCTTGTGCCTGCTTCCTCCTCATCCTCCATAGCCACCTGCTCAGCTTCCACCATGTGGCCTCTCCCTGGCGCAGCTCTTGCTGGGAGCATGCTGGCTCTCCCTGTCCTGCCTCTGGCAGTGCTGCCTCTCACTCCCCTACCTCTCCCAGTGGTTGGGGTATTTGGGCCCAAGCTGGCTGTCCCTCTGCCTCCTCTGCACCTTACCAATCCACCTCTCCTCTCCATCTCAAACGCCTTACTCCCTTTCAAAGGGTAAAATGGCGTCTGCGCCCCTTTATGTAGGGGGTGTGATGCGTATTGCAAGGGACTAAGGTGGTCCAATAGGTTAGCATGTTGTATGGGCTGATCAGGTGTATTGGTGTAAATTGCATTCCGGTTGGCCGCAAATACGCACATGACCTAACCCGGAAATCGCACTTTTATGGCGTATTACATCGACTCAATTCGCACCATATCGCCGTCTATCGCCATCTATCGCACAATTTCATGCGGCATTACGCCAGCCATTCAATATGCGATTTCTGGGAAAAAATGCGACTTAAAAAAACGGCGATACAGGGCGATTTGAGCAAAAATCGCATTTTCCGAAAACCGGTCAACACAATAAATCTCGCCCTGAGTCTTTGCTTGAGATGTGAGCTTTACACTTGATAACAGCCATTCTTTCTGGCAACTGAATGGCTGTGAAGAGTCTTTTTATGTGTGACGCATGCGCCACTGGGGTACCAGCCGCTGTCATAAAATTTCTGAGGCGCCATAGGACCCCAAAATCATGTACAACCCCAAATGCGTACTTAGAGTCTGTGTAAATATTGACTGCCTTCCCCTTTGCCAGTTCACACTCTCTGGTCAGTGCCACTAGTTCGGCCACTTGTGCTGAGTGAGGGGGTCCAAGGGGCTCAGCCTCTATTAAACCTTCTCCATCTACTACAGCATAGCCAGTGCACAGTTCTCCCGTCTCGATATCCCTATGGCAGCTGCCGTCAGTGAAAAAGGTTATGTCTACCTCCTCCAATGCATTGTCACTTATGTCAGGACGTGCTGTGAAAGTCTGGTTCAAGTATGTCATGCAATCATGTTCGTCTATGCTCTCTCTAAACTCCTCATCAACATCCACACCCACACTTTGTGCCTTAGAGGGCACACCAGGTAGGAATGTTGCTGGGTTTAAAGTATTACATCTCTTTATTGTGATATTCACCGGAGCCATCAGTTCAAGTTCCCATTTTGGGTACCTAGGTGATGAAACATGCCGTGTTTGAGCTGAGTTCAGGAGAGCAGAAGCTGCATGAGGAGCATGAACAGTTAAATCATGTCCCAACACCACATCCTTACATTTGGTAACAAGTAATGCTATGGCTGCTATGCTCCGTAAGCATGTCGGTAGCGCCCGAGCTACTGGGTCTAGCTGTAGTACACAATTGGTCGACTGGCATCCCCATGTTTCTGTGTCAATACTCCTGCCGCACACCCAGCATATTCCATTCCATATAGATCAAATGATTTCTCATAATCCAGAACTCCCAGTGCAGGGGCGCTCATCAAACTTGCCTTTAGTCTTTCAAAGGCTAGTTCAGATTAATCCATCTGGGAGACCTGTTCTGGTTTGTTTGATGAGACCATTTCCTGCAGGGGCAGGGCCAGAACAGAGAAACCAGGGATCCAGTTATGGCAATACCCACACATACCTAAGAAGGTACTGTACGAATTTGATGCTGAGTCCTTGGCAGTTTCATGTCCTGTATGGCTTTGACTCTGTCCTCAGTTATGTGTCTCAACCCTTCAGTTAGATAATGTCCCAAATACTTCACCCTAGTCTTACACAGTTGTAGTTTGTCTTTTGACACCTTGTGGCCTGTTTCCGCTAGGAAAACCAACAGTTGCTTGGAATCAGCCAGTGATGCCTCAAATGAATCTGAGCATATTAACAAATCATCAACGTATTGTATTAATATGGATCCATTTTCAAGCTGGAGAGACTGTAGACAATCGTGCAAGGCCTGGGAGAATATACTTGGGCTATCAATAAATCCTTGTGCATTGCACCTCACTTTAAGTGAAAGCAAAGAGGTACTGGCTGTCGGGGTGCAAGGGAACAGAGAAGAAAGTGGTGCAGAGATCAATTACAGTGAAGTAGTGAGCATGGGGCGGTATTTGCATCAGGATTACTGCTGGATTGGGCACTACGCTGAATTGGCTCTCCACAACCTTGTTTACCCCCCCCCCATCCTTAAATCCTGTACTTGTCGGTAGCCCCTCCCACCACTCTTTTTGACTGGGAAGATTGGGCTATTGGCTGTGCTAGAAATTCGAATCAGGATTTATTGTTGTAACAACCATTCTATGATGGGGTAAACACCCAATTCTACTTCTGGTTTCACAGTGTATTGTGGTATTTTTGGAGCTATCCTACCAGCTTTTAAGTGGATTACTACTGGGGATACATTGGACATCAATTCAGCTTCCTGTCCATCCTGGGTCCACAGGGACTCTGGTATTTGTGTCAGTATTTATGTTATGGTTGGTAGGCTTGTTTCTAGGGCAGAAGAGTGAAACATTAATCCTTGAGGAGTATCCAACATATCTCCCACTTCCGGTTATGTGCAAAGTTATGTGTTGTCTCTAGGTACACGCCATCAGGGGTGCAATATATGACACATCCCATATTACACAGAAAATCTCTATCTAATAGGTTATTCAGAGCCGCCGTAGCAATAGGAAAGAGTGCTTGGTATGCAGGGGTCCAATGGTAACCTCAGCAGGCTTCATCAAGGGGTAATATTGCACTTTACCCGTTACTCCAACCGCTGCTATGGTGTTCTTGGTTTATTCTAAGTCTAATGGGGAATTTATGACTGATCTGGCTGCCCCTGTATCTACAAGAAAAGTTTGGTTCACTTGTGCTATTCTTACTTGCACCTGAGGTTCATCTTTAAGATGCTGGGTGAGTCTGACTGGTTGTAGGATACAGGTATGGCCTGTTTCCTATGGTCGTGATTGATCTGTTCTCTGCGTAGCAGTTGTGACTAAATGGGAAGGAGGCATGTACCTTATTTTTTTCAAGCTCCTCCCATTCGGTCTGACGAGGGGGTCCTGCCCTATGGTTTGTTCGCTCATTTCTAGTCTGCATGTAATTCCGGTTATGTTGTGAGGGGAAGGGAATTGGGTCTGGGCAGTTTCTTCTAATGTGGCCAGTTTGTTTACATCCGTAACATCGTATCTCTTTCTTTTCGGGCCTATTAAAAGTTTGGGGCCTATTTTGGATTTGAGGGCCACTGTAGGCTAGGATACTCAAAGTCATTAATCTGTCGGCATTGGCATCCTTGTGCTTCTTTATGTTTCATGTTCTATGGCTGACTCTCTGAGGATGTCTACCGTCATTCCTCTCCAGTTGGGGAAAGATGTCTGCACTCTTTCTTTTAGGGTTTCCCTAAGTCCTTCTACCAGCACGGAGACAACCATTTCTCTATGTGATGTTTTGTCTTTGATGTCAGGAACACCTGTAAACCTGCTGAGTGCTTGGCTGATGTATTCCCCAGCCGTTTCACTGTCGGCCTGCCTGATGCTAAAAACCTTGTTATATTCAATGACTGGTGGAAAATACACACTCAGTTGCAAATTGATTGAACAAATATTTTGCTGGTTGTCAGCATCAGTCAGTGTCTGGTCATCTGCAACCTTGCACTCCTCTATAAATTGTAGTGCATCTATGTGTGATGGGAGGCAGGCTCTTAATAAAACTCGCCAGTCTTTGTGGGTGGGCTCATGTGATTTTCCCAAATCCTTAATAAATTTCTGACAGGCTGTTAGATTTTTCCTGGGGTCAGGGAAATCTTTAATCATGGACATTAGGTCAGACCTAGTCCATGGGCAATGCATACCCACTTGCCTTTTTGGGACCACTCCCTCTTTATCTGGCTTTCCATATGGGACATGAAGAGTGCAGAGTAGGTATGTACTCACGGGGTCTTGGTCCTTTGTCGTAGTCAAAGGGCTAGTTGTCTCCGTGCTACACACTGTACCATACCTACCGGTTCTTTCGGGCATGTCACTGAGGTCGGCCGTGTCCACCGATTGAGGTTCCGCAGCCCCTCTTGACTGTGGTACCTGGCCTTCATTTAAACCTATTGAGTAGGAGATGGACGACGTCAGTAACACTTCATCCTCGGATTCCTGACCTGTAAGAGAGGTTAGCACTGGATACAATTTGGTATAATTATTAATGTTTGCCTTTGGTTGTGGTTCCTCTTTGACGGCCATTGCTCCTTCTGTAACATAAGGAGGGGGATGTGCAGTTGCATGTGTGATGATAACTGTACCTGCATTTCCTAAACAATTTCCAACTCCTTGAGTCTGTCCTTCCGCCAGCTACAAATTTAAACAATTATGGTGCTTTAATCTTTTCCATTTAAATGAAATGTTAAAGATCTGGTTTATTAAAGCATTTAGAATTTCAGGGTTGAAACTACCTATACCAGGGAACTTCACCTCACATTTCTTGGTCAGCTTGACACATTCATTCATGTATGCCACAGCATATGTACCATACTTGTTCTCCATAATGTATCCAGCAGATCCCTTGGGCCAGTTCCCCAAATGATCTTTACCGTTGCCAACTTCCTTCTGCTGAGAACTTTTGTTCCCCATTTTACTATCACTATTCCTGGATACCTTATGTTCTTTTGATTAATTCCAACTGGTGCTCCAACTGTGATGCTGGTTGGATCTAACCACTAATGTATATAACAGACGGCCCCTACTGTTCAAAAGAAAGCTACTTCTCCTGTCAAGCAACCGTTCGGTTTCTGAGTTCCCCCACAAAACTATTACCACTTACAGGGAGTAATATGCTATCCGCACTCCCTGAGGTTCCCACCAGAGCACCTCAGCCTAGTTAATGCCTCCTCTGGCGAATCTTTAACTACCTAATAGCTGAGGTGTTAGTGAATGCACAACAGTAATACGGCCAGTTATGCAACTCAGTACTGATTCTATAATAACCTCAGTGACCTTCTGTTTAAACAGACCCGACAAGTTTGCAGTTTTAGTTTAATTTGCCACTAACGTGCCGGATCTGGGCTCTCTCAACACAAAATCAAAGCCTATTTCATTCACACAATACACTCACTGATTCGAACAAGCAGACTTTTCTGTTCAGAAAATGTATTCCCTGGACGGTAGCTCAATTCCCCAAAACTCAGTGCTTACAATTATAACTTACAATTCAGGTTTTAAAATACTAGCAATGCTTGAATTGTTTTAGAATAATAAAATAGTATATATGTTGGATAAAAGTAAGGTTCCGGTTCACATAGACAATATATTTGCCACAAGGAATGGATCACTCAAGCGTTCAGGCCCGGATGCGCGTGTTCACGGAACTGGAAGTTGCATCTGAGATGCGCATGCGCACACAGACGCAGATGCGTCAGGGATGAGCGCGGCAATTCAGATGCAAGTGCGCCTGAGACGAGCGTCTGCACGACGTACGCGTGCACGCACATTGTGGTGACAAATATTACTTAATGCGTATGTGTAATGGCGTCCAGCACGTGTTCTGCCTGGTCACTCTCACACTATATACTCTGTCAAAATAACCTTATTAGTATACTGTTTGAGCGTGACCTTACCAGACCAGGTACTTTTGTCAGGGACGCAATTTGCATCTGAGACGATTCTGTGCTCTGTGTTCTTCGGCCCAATGCCACGTGGCAAGAGCTTCAGAACACGGCCTACAATGCTATAACAATACAACCACACTTTATACCTTCGTATGCTAGTGTATGCTTTAACAATGTTTTGTACAATATTGACCCAATTTGTTTTAACAAACTATCTGTTTTAACACGAATCAGGTAACTTGTAATCTATACAATTCAAGCATTAAGCAATAGAAAATAAACTCCTTGTTTCTTTGTGGCAAGCGGAAGTTTAGCACCTTAACTATACTCTATACACAATGATTTGTAATACCAAAGAAAACATACAAAAAAATGTTCTACAGTATAACTACTCCACTGTCCTAGGGTTTTTCTCTAGCATCTTTTCAAACCACGCATCAGCACAGATGAGGCTCGATCAACACTAAGGCTAAACTCGCACGTTAAAGTCCACCCTCTGATTATCGAGACGCAATCTGTATTGCTGTGCCGATTTTAAAAGTATGTAGAATCCACATTGGTGCGCCAATTATTAAAACCAAAATTTTAATAAACCAGTGGATAATGTAGTAATTTCACTATATACGTTACCTTCTATACCAATCATTCAGTTACCCTTAGCAACCGATGTCTTACACGATATAACAATGCAGGCCCCGCTTACACTTCCACGTGCAACTCGGACACACATGCGTATGAGACTCTCACAGAGCTTTCACAAAAAATGTATATTGTTATAGACTTAAGTACACCAGCGATACACTAACTATACCAATCGATAGACGATGTGATTATGGTCAATGCTGATAATGTGTCTGAGACGCTGTTACACTCATAAAGAAATAATGCAATTAAACACTGGTTATATGGAGATAAAGGCTCCGACCCAGTGTCCTAATATATTTATGTCCAAAGTGGACGGAGATGAATAAAAGTTGACACACAATATAAACTATAAAAGTATGCGGTACAGCTTATACATAGAAGAAACAGTATTATAAAATGATGCAAATGCAGGCACAGCTAACATATGAGAACTAGCACATATAAGGAATAGCAATTACCATCAAGAGGAAGCACAGACCATGATTGGATAAGAATCCCCCCAAGATCCTGGGAATGTGTTCTGGTTAGATCACATATATGAGCTCAGCGATCCCAGGTTTAGGCTTTTAAAGCAAGGGGGTGTGTGGTCGAACTGGATGGTCATTGGGTAAAGGAAAGGGGCTTGGGCAACTCTTCATTGGCTCTCAGATTCACGGGGACGTCTTCCTGTAAATGAGAGTATCGTTCAAGCCATGTTTGATGTCTTCACATATTGACTCAGGAGATAACTCAGACTAGGTATCTCTAAGGTCATGTATAGTGATTGTTTCACTATACTGACCTTTGTGACTGTTGACAGCAATTGTAACAAGTTAAATCAAAACTAAGTCTGGGTTTACACAAACATAAAGAAACAAAAGGGGACATATCATTAAGAATTAACCATTAAGGTTTCACGTCCGACCTTGGTAGTTACGTTTAAACTACTAAGACGCAAATGGTGTACTGGAATTACGCAGAGGGCGGTCGTAATACCATCATGGAGTAGAGATGCAATTTTGATTTCCACAGTACTCAGTATACAATTGTACAATTGCTTAATTCCTAAAAAAATCACACATCTTTTTCTAATTCAATTCCTGTAAAACGTGTACCCTGATCTTATGATATAACATAAAGATAAAGAATACCATACCTATGAACAAAACTCCTTACTAATTTATTTTCTGTGGTTGATGCTATTTTATTAACTACATCATATTCTTATACCTACTGAATGTATCAACACACCTTAATCTATGGTTTAAGAATACTTTTAGACCTCAGAGACTAGTGTTTTCAGAAGTAAGACTATAAGTGGTGCACACAAATATACAATTTATTAAAAGAGGGGATTTACAACAAAAAAAGGGGAGGGTTACACATTAAATGGACACACAGTAAATGTATAAGAACAGAATTCATATGTAGGATACAAAAAAAATATATATATATATATATATATATATATATATATATATATATATATATATATATATATGAAGTGAGGTAGGTCTCAGAAGCTGCCCAACATATTTTGTCATATGTGACTTCCCCTGAGGAAACATGTTGGGCAGCTACAACAGTTTCATCAAATGCTTTTTAAATTATTCTTAAAGCAATAGTTTCTAGTTCAACCTAAAGGCCTTACTTGAGTTCATGCAACTTCCAATAACTATTCAATAATCCATATCAGAACACAAGAATGAACATAGACAAAATCGCCAGAGCATCTAGACAAAATCACACCGTGTGTAAACATCTTTAGATATAAACTGCACATACCTGCCCTCTGCATCCAATCTTTACTAGACAGTGTGAAAGAAGGTTTTGTAGGTAGATGTAGGGGCTTATTGTGGTTCACTCGCAAAGGCGTATTCACTCTCAGATTGACAAAACCATATGCACTGCAAATGGGGCAGATGTAACATGTGCAGATTTGAGTAATTTTGTTTCTGTGAAGGGTAAATACTGGCTGCTTTATTTTTACACTGCAATATCAGTTTGAATGACACACCTCACCCACATATAACTCTCTCTGCACATGTTACATCAGGCCCACCTACAGTGCATATAGTTTTGTCCATCTGAGAGTGAATTTTCCTTTGCAAGTGAACCAGAATAATCCCCGTAATCCAGCAAAACTCAGGCTAGTTTAAGAAATGCTAAGACAGAAACAGGGGCATACAGACATTGACACTGAACAATTTAGCGTGGGTGATTTCCCAGTGTCTAGATCACTCATAAATATGCACGAATCTGGGCTAAGTGATTTTGCTCAGGAATGGGATTCTAAACCAGCCCGGGAAATTTCTCAAAGCAGCCCTAATGGGGGTGGGATCTCGTGAGGGGGCATGGTCAGCAAAAGGGGAGGGGACACTCCCACCTCATATATCACTCCCCCCACCCTCCCGGCTGACCACACGCCCTCACGAGATTACACACCACAGTTATGCTGCAGGCCAGGTTTATGAATGATTAGGATTAGGCTATGGGTGTGTGTATATGGAAAAGTTTCGGCTACGGTGTGTGGGTGTGTATGGACAGAGTTAGTCTGTGGATGGGTGTGTGCAGGGGCAAATTGGCCCTGACGGGAAACCAGGCCACTTCCCGATCAGCTGACCCATAACACATAGAACCGGGCTGGCCACTCTCCCCCCTCACCTGGCTGGGCTGCGGACCGCAATCTCAGTGGAGAGCGGCTGCGGTCCCAGCTTTCCAAAATGGCCACGGGAGGGCTGCTGCGCATGTATGTGGATAGGGTTAGGCTACAGGTGTGTGTCTATGTGTATGGATAGGGTTAGGCGATTGGTGTGTGTCTGTATGGATAGGGTTAGGTTACAGGTGTGTCTGTGTGTAGTGCAGGGGTGTACTTGGTGTGCGTGGTGGAGGGGGACACAAGGTAAAGTGCATGGGTGTACCTGGTGATGCATGGTCGAGATGGACACCAGGGGTGAAATGTAATAGGATGAGAGATTCTGAAAGTGAGAGATTTGGTAAGAAATCTCCAGTTTTTTTTACGGAGGTAAATCTTTACACTGCAAAATCAAACTGCTTTTGCTGTGTAAATGATTGCTGCTTTAAAAAACCTGTAGATTACTTACCAAGTCTCTCACTTTCAGAATCTCCCATCCCATTACATTTATCCCAAGGTGTAGTGAGGGGGTGTACCTGGTGATGTGTGGTGGAAGTGATGCATGGTGGAGGGGGACACCAGGTGTACTGAAGGGGTGTATCAGGTTATGCGTGCTGGAAGGGGAGACCAGGTGTAGTGCAGGGGTGTACCTGGTTATGCGTGGTGGAAAGTGTGTACACTATATACAGTACAGCTTGCTGGACAGTACAATAGTAGCAAAGTACTTTACTGTAGTACCCTGCTGTAATAGCAACTCAGATGGAGGAGCGTCTCATTACTGGAGCGTCTGAGACGCTCATGTGTGTCAAACAGATGGAATGCCTCCCTGCCAATGCCAGCATAATCCCCTCTCCCCCAAAAAGAGTGGATCATGCTGGCTCTGGCAGTTCGAGAGAGGCGCTGACTAGGCTTGCCAGGGACAGTACAATAGTAGCAAAGTACTGTACATACTGTTTTAAAAAAAAAGTGACATCTGGTGGATGATCATTTGTATTGCACTCATCCGAATATGCCACTGCGAATCGCCAAGCTTTTAAAATGTATTGCGATGCCGCGTGCCGTGGCCTGCCATGGCGGGCTGTACAATCGCCATAGGTAGAAAGTATGAGCGGGGTTACATCTGTAGTAGTTTGATAATAGAAATACTGCAGTAACTAAATGTTCCAACTTCCTACTGTACTTTAAATCTGGATCAGACAGTGCTACTGTACACTAGGCCTTTTTTTCGATACAAGATACAGTACCTATGGACTCAGATCAATTTAATGATCTCTAGGACCTACTCCTGGAAGGGATGCAGGCATCAATCCAGCTGCTCCAGGTAGAAGTTCTAAACACTTTTGGCCAAAAATTACTGGTATATTATAATTCTATGGTATACTAATTTTATAATTAAGTGTAGTCTGGCACTAGTATATGATGCCAATCCACCAGAGAATGCACTCTCTGAGCCGTATTCAGTACCATTCGTTCGCTACCCGGCTAAATGACCGTTCCCCCTCCCTCTCCCCACCGCTGAATACCCTCAGTAACATGCAAGGGGATGTAAGTGAACACATCCCCTCGCATGCAGCTGAAGGGGAAATAAATAATTAGATGGTTTGATTTTATTTCCGTTGGAGTCTACTAAAGAGGTGGTGGGCGCTGGCGTCTTGTGATGTCAGCAACCCTGTCCTGGCAGCCATCGGCCCACCTGTGTTAGAAGGGGAATACCCATTGTTTCCATGGGGATGCCCATGAAACTCACTGATGTAATTGGCTACCAAGTTCTACACATGCACAGACCCCACACCATCGGAACGTGGTCCAGTTAGAAACCTTTTTAAATCTCTATATTTCACCTTTAAGACAATACTTTCACAAGACAACAGGGTTGATCTACCTCCTTTCAGTGGCGTAAATAAGCCTCCGCAGCCCCAGCGGCCGCGGGGGGGAGCCAGTTCTACAGGGGCGCAGGAGCTTCGCAGCTCCCTCCGCACCTACCCCCCCCTGCAGTAAGCAGTCGGACAAGTCGTCGGAACAGAGACACAGCATAGCAACAATCCTGTAGTAGCCAGCCCCTCCCCTGGGACCAGCCACCAATGGAGCTGCAGTCTTGGGTGACCCCTCCCCTCCTGTGTCACGACCTCACCACCTCCTCATGATTCACTTCCTCTCTCCTCACAGCTGAGCTGACGTCACTCCACTCCTCACGGGCAGCTTCTGTTCCCTCCCTCCTGCAGCCTGCACCCATTACAGCAGCTGGGTGAGTGCTTTGGAGGGAAGAAGGGACAGGGGTGGGGATATCTTATCTGCTAAAGGCTGACACACAGAATAAGAATAAATGTCAGTGTTGTTTACATGTGTGTATGGGGGGGGGTTATTGTGTTTGTGTATGTAAAAATATGTGTAACTGTTGCATACAGTTACACGTGTGTGTGTGTGTGTGTGTGTGTGTGTATGTATATGTATGGGGGGTTTGCTGCTATTTTCTTTATTTAATGTGTGTGTCTCTCAGTGTGTGTGTGTGTGTGTGTGTGTGTGTATATATGTGATAAATTCATATATATGTGCATGTAGTGATTTATAGGCATACAATGCCATACTAGTTATTCTTAATATAAGATATATTGTGCTATAAACATATGCTATCCCCACAGTGGACATTGTCTGACAATTCCCAGCAGTCTCTGCAACTGTTGAAGAGGTCAGGAGTTGGTCACATGACCAGGGTCAGTGGATGACAGTTGAGAGGGAGCAACAGTTGGGCTGTGCAGTCTGTGAGGGGAAGATGGAGAGTCTCTGTGGAGAGGGGCGCGGTGAGTGGTTCTCCAGCCCCTTATGCAATTTAACATCTCCTCAGGCCAGCCTCCCGCAAAATACATAGCACAGCCCCTACACAGGCCGCTTATGCATAGAGAGGGGAGTCACTGAGGAAGAGTGACAGACATTACAAAGCCAGACCTCAGTCTTTATGAGAGAGAGAGAGAGAGAGAGAGAGAAGGAGAGAGAGAGAGAAGGATGATAAATGCTGGACAGTATTTATTTACTTAGCTGAAAAAGAGACTGTCATTTGTTTTTGTTAAAGAGTTAACATTCAAGTCAGTACAGCCTAGCAGTATATACTACACAGCAGAGTAATTATCTGGAGGTGGCCCATACATCTTATTATGGAAGAAAGCCGGTTTGCAGCAGTGAGGTGAAATATACTAAGGCTAAAGTACAAAAATTGCCACATAAAGCTTCCAGCCTAATGGACATAGGGAATCCTACATTGGCATAAATATATAACAAGGAAAGTGTGGTGACTGCAGTCCAGGCATACAGATCTGCTAGTGCTCGACATCAGTGTTTGTCACCATAGCAACTCACTGTCAACAGTGTCCAGTACTGAGAGGACAGAGTAGCTTCAGAAAACTGTCTAATATCACTGCAATATATGTTAGGCTAATAAGCAGTCATGCGTGGAAGAAAGACTTATTAAGGACAGTGTGACACACAGCACAGTTAACAGAATCCTGAATATTTAACGTGTTATCCCCAATATATTATTATATCCTGTGGTCCATCTACTAGCAATTGATCTATCCGTGCAACAAAATAGAGCAACTTAGTTAAATCAACTACATTAAGGGAGAAAGGAAACACTCAACAGAGAAAAGATTTATTGTAGACAGAGTTACTGGAGTGGATTCCATACTTACAACTACAGACATTGCCTCCGGTTACAAAGTTGCCCTTTGGATTACAAATCCAGTGTTTCTAGTTGCTACTACAGAGGATTAGAATTTACCTGGGACTGTTTAGTACAGAACTTTGAGCTCATTAGGAACAGTGAAACAGGGTACACCCTGGGACTCTGAAAACAAACACAGAAGCGCTTCTTACTGACTGCTTAAGGTATATACTATAGTGTACACTGAGTGTATATTATTGCGCAATAATAGTAGCCATAAGTACTATTCAACGTACTTGAGCAAAGTCATATATCTATTTAAGAATTGAATGTAATATTTGTATGTTAATAATCTATTTATTGGTTTAGGAAGGAAAGGTAGGGTTGCTTAATGTTCTATTCCTAAGGAAATAGTTCGTGAATAGTGGTCAGAGGTCGGCATCGAACTTCAGTTCCTGTATAATAAAAATTGAATTGTGATTGTAGCTTTATTTGATGCACATATTGAATGTTCTATGCATATTGACGGTATCTGTTCCTGAAGAATAAATTGTTTGCTTATTTAAAAAGTACCAAATTGTTTGCTTACAATAAATTGAACACTGTAAAGAGCAGAACAGAAATACTTACCTGTGATAGATTTCACATTTGGCGTCTGACGAACAGGATACATACCTCAAAAGCGGGGAAAACCTAACCCAGCGTCACTCAAAATGTCTCAAGACAATAGTCAAGAAGAGATGCTTGGCAACAGGGACCAAGGAAATGCAACGGATAGAATGAGTTCAACGACACGTAAACCGTCAGTGATAACTATGCCCTATTACTTGGGGGCGCCATGGCTTCCCACTTATACCGGAGATAGTGGAATGACTGAAACCAATGAGTTCCGCGACTTTAGGGAACAAATTGAAACCATGTTCCAGGTATATAGATTAGATGAAAATCAACAAGTAAAAATACTGTTGGCTCAACTGAGAGGATTTGCGAAAAGGGAAGTGAAGTCGTGGCCAGAAAGCCAAAAGAAATCGGCAACAGACATACTGAAAAAGTTAGCAGAAGTGTTCGATGCGAAGACTTTATCAGAACTCAAAACACAGTTTTATTCTAGAAAGCAACAACCGCATGAAACGCTACGAGAATATGCCGTAGAATTACATGAGGCATTGCAGGATATAAAGTTGTGTGCCCCAAGAGAACCGATTGAAGAAGATGAAACTTTAACCAATCAATTTCTTGACGGAATCTACGATGCCAATACCAAAGGACAGTTAAAGATGTTACATCGTCAAGAATCACCTATAAGCTTTGCGGCCTTCAAGGAGTTGATGGTAAAGGTTTTAGGCGATAAACCCAAAAAGGGAACCTTGAACGCACCTGTTGAAACCGTTTTTCAGCAAGTTCAATCTGCTGCCTTTAAAGACCCCATTGAAGAAATGAAAGGGCAAATTGCTGAATTGACACAAGGAATGACGGATCTTTGTCGAGAATTGAGAACCTTAAAAGAGACGCAGACATTACAGAGACCCTGGCAGATGGAGAGAGAACCCTGCTACGGAAATGATGGGAGAAACGCTTCATGGAGCTCCCGCCGACTTCTTACAGATAAATTAGATGAACAAGGAAGACCCATCTGCAGGCATTGCCAAAGGAGCGGGCCTATTGAGCAAAATTGCCGCAGTACGGAACATAGAAACAGGACTCCCGAGGTCCGGGACCAACCGTCGGGAGAATCTTCAGTAGAAGGTCCCACATCGCAAGAATGGATACCAAAATTCATTGGATGTTGCCCTACTCTTGACATCAAAGTGAATGGAGTCAGCATTCCAGCATTGTTGGATACCGGGTCACAAGTGACTACGATTCGTTGGGATGAGTTTATTAAGCATTGGAGGAAAGAAAGTATCATAGCCACACCACCGGCCGGGTTGAATTTGTTAGCCAGTAATGGACAACGTATCGAGTGTTGCGGATACTTTGAAGCTGAGATCGAGATAGGACAAGCTCATCTCCTCAATCAAGGATGTTTAATTACGGCTGTTAAAGAACAATGGTTACCGCCCATAATTATTGGAATGAATGTCCTAAGAAATTGCCCGGAAGAACTAATCTCGACACTGACACAAAAATCATACAGCCAACCTCAGACTCTGAACCGAATTATGCAGCACACTATTTATGGCCGGAGAAGCCAGGTAGAGAAGAGAGTGCTGGCTACACAAGTACAAGGAACTGTCAAGTGGTTTAATGTCCGGAAGAGGTATGGCTTCATCAACAGGAATGACACAAGAGATGATATCTTTGTCCATCAGACGGCCATAAAGAGAAACAACCCCCAGAAATTTCTGCGCAGTGTTGGAGAGGGCGAGACGGTTGAATTTGATGTGGTAGAAGGGGAGAAGGGTGCTGAGGCAGCCAACGTGACGGCCCCTGGTGGTGTACCAGTAAAAGGAAGCCGGTTTGCTCCCAACAGACGTCAATTCCGCAGATGGTCTTACCAGCCAAAAGTAGAGGATGCTGCCGAATCTGGTGAAGAAGGCATAAGTACAGACCAAGCAAGTGAAGGGGAGAGAGTAGAAGAAGTGTTCCCTCCGCAGAGACCCCTCCAGTGCAGAAGTCCACCACCATTCTCCCAAAGGCAACCTTTTGGTAGGGGAAACAGCGCAGCGGATCAGGAGCTTGACACCCTCCCCGAGGGGACGGAAGTGATACAGACCGATGGGGTGTATGGAATAAGAAGAAATGGAGATGACCACCAAGTTCTTAAGATGGTACACAGAAACCAACTCGAGCCATACCAGGACTGTACAGAAGAAGATGCAATACCACAAGTCCCCTACCATCCTATGCAAGACCCAGTATATCTTCAGCGCCTTAGGGAAATACTCCTCGCAGAGAAAAGAAGAGAGGCAGAGGAACGTGGCCTATTCCTCCACAAAGATGGTGCAGAGGAAATGTCCAGCAGACTCATTAGAAGTACCCGAGGGGTGAAACCCCTCAGATTCAGAGATTGAACATATATGTTTAAAGTAAAGAATGATTTATGATAAAAATGTAAACTTTCTTGACTTAAAAAGCATGTAATGATTTGCAATGTTTGAAATATATATATATGTAGTATATTGATGTTTAAAAATTTATAAAGTCCATTGCCTGAGGACATGCAATGTTTTACCGGGGAAAAATGTGATAAATTCATATATATGTGCATGTAGTGATTTATAGGCATACAATGCCATACTAGTTATTCTTAATATAAGATATATTGTGCTATAAACATATGCTATCCCCACAGTGGACATTGTCTGACAATTCCCAGCAGTCTCTGCAACTGTTGAAGAGGTCAGGAGTTGGTCACATGACCAGGGTCAGTGGATGACAGTTGAGAGGGAGCAACAGTTGGGCTGTGCAGTCTGTGAGGGGAAGATGGAGAGTCTCTGTGGAGAGGGGCGCGGTGAGTGGTTCTCCAGCCCCTTATGCAATTTAACATCTCCTCAGGCCAGCCTCCCGCAAAATACATAGCACAGCCCCTACACAGGCCGCTTATGCATAGAGAGGGGAGTCACTGAGGAAGAGTGACAGACATTACAAAGCCAGACCTCAGTCTTTATGAGAGAGAGAGAGAGAGAGAGAGAGAGAAGGAGAGAGAGAGAAGGAGAGAGAGAGAGAAGGATGATAAATGCTGGACAGTATTTATTTACTTAGCTGAAAAAGAGACTGTCATTTGTTTTTGTTAAAGAGTTAACATTCAAGTCAGTACAGCCTAGCAGTATATACTACACAGCAGAGTAATTATCTGGAGGTGGCCCATACATCTTATTATGGAAGAAAGCCGGTTTGCAGCAGTGAGGTGAAATATACTAAGGCTAAAGTACAAAAATTGCCACATAAAGCTTCCAGCCTAATGGACATAGGGAATCCTACATTGGCATAAATATATAACAAGGAAAGTGTGGTGACTGCAGTCCAGGCATACAGATCTGCTAGTGCTCGACATCAGTGTTTGTCACCATAGCAACTCACTGTCAACAGTGTCCAGTACTGAGAGGACAGAGTAGCTTCAGAAAACTGTCTAATATCACTGCAATATATGTTAGGCTAATAAGCAGTCATGCGTGGAAGAAAGACTTATTAAGGACAGTGTGACACACAGCACAGTTAACAGATACCTGAATATTTAACGTGTTATCCCCAATATATTATTATATCCTGTGGTCCATCTACTAGCAATTGATCTGTCCGTGCAACAAAATAGAGCAACTTAGTTAAATCAACTACATTAAGGGAGAAAGGAAACACTCAACAGAGAAAAGATTTATTGTAGACAGAGTTACTGGAGTGGATTCCATACTTACAACTACAGACATTGCCTCCGGTTACAAAGTTGCCCTTTGGATTACAAATCCAGTGTTTCTAGTTGCTACTACAGAGGATTAGAATTTACCTGGGACTGTTTAGTACAGAACTTTGAGCTCATTAGGAACAGTGAAACAGGGTACACCCTGGGACTCTGAAAACAAACACAGAAGCGCTTCTTACTGACTGCTTAAGGTATATACTATAGTGTACACTGAGTGTATATTATTGCGCAATAATAGTAGCCATAAGTACTATTCAACGTACTTGAGCAAAGTCATATATCTATTTAAGAATTGAATGTAATATTTGTATGTTAATAATCTATTTATTGGTTTAGGAAGGAAAGGTAGGGTTGCTTAATGTTCTATTCCTAAGGAAATAGTTCGTGAATAGTGGTCAGAGGTCGGCATCGAACTTCAGTTCCTGTATAATAAAAATTGAATTGTGATTGTAGCTTTATTTGATGCACATATTGGATGTTCTATGCATATTGACGGTATCTGTTCCTGAAGAATAAATTGTTTGCTTATTTAAAAAGTACCAAATTGTTTGCTTACAATAAATTGAACACTGTAAAGAGCAGAACAGAAATACTTACCTGTGATAGATTTCACATATATATGGGGGGCTTGCTGCTATTTTCTTTATTTAGTGTGTGTGTGTGTGTGTGGAAAAATACATGTGTCAGTGTTCCATACATGTGAGTGTGTGTGTTTATGTAGGAGGCGGGAGGCTGCTTTTTTCCTTATTATCTGTGTTTGTTTAAGTTTATCTGCATGTCAGTGTGTATGTGTGTGTAAAAAAAATAAAATATATATATATATATATATATATATAAATGGGGGGGGGGGGGTTCATAGATGGCCGCTGCTGCTTGTGGAGTACTGTCCTCCTCACATGGACCTTTGCGGAGTCTGACTCCGTCATGTCTGACAGGCACCTTACTTCCCTGTTTCCCCACCACAAAGCAGCGAGTACAGGATACAATGAGCATTTAAAAAGTAAGTTGTGTTTTTTTTGGCATACTGTACAGTGTTATATATATACTGTATCCTCCATCCTGATAAAGGAGGATAATCTCCCCAAAATGTTCATGTGTTTCACAATATACAGTAGTTATGCTATTTGCAAGTCTTGGAGTGCCGCCTCTTCATTGATTACATATATGATATGTTGCATAATGTATAATTGGCAGTATGGAGGGGGGGCGCCAGAAAATATTTTGGCTGGGGGGAGCAAAATTTATAGTTACGCCACTGCCGCCTTTCCACAGAATTTGCCCACAATTTTCGATACCATTCTGCTACAAATACTATGCCCTTTGTTACAGTCTATGGTCATACATTAGACATTATGTCAGGAAAGTAAACATATAAGGAACATCGATATTACTACCTCTTACCCCATCTGTCTGTATTCATTCAATGAATAAGAAAGATGAATCCATATACCCAAAAAACTTGCAAAACAGCAATACTTTAATCCCTAAAATCCCATTAGGGCACACACAATTTGCTGACAACTAGCATAGCCAGGGCCAGTATTTTTAACACTATTACACTTTTTCTTCTCTTTATGAACACAAAGTAAATGTTGTTAATGTAAAAAAAGTTGTAATTCCACTCAGAGAATTCCCTCTGTGTTCCCCAAAAGGAGGAAACAAAGGGATTTTTTTATCAATAAAAGTGAATTTTTATTCCAAATATCCGTTTTTTCATAGGTGTGCGTCTAACATTGGCATTTCTTTCTCTTTTTCTTGAATCTCTATATTAATTAATTTGCCTCAGACTGCACCCCCGCAATAATGCGGACTACAGCCTAAATTAAAGGGCTAAAATATTAGTGTGCAGACTCCCAATCTACTTTCTATCTGTAGGTAACAGGGGCGGATTGGGACTGGATTCCGGCCCGGGAGCAGGGGGGTGGGGGGGTGGGTGGCCGTATGTAATGCACGCGCGCGGGGGGGGGGGCGGTGGTGGTATGTACTGCACGGGGGGTGCGCCGTTATGTAATGCACGGGGGGACTGTATGCAATGCGCGCGGGGGGCGGCTCACCTACTGCTGCTGCTTCTTTCTGTGAGGTGCTGAGCGGCAGCTTGGAGGTCCTGGGAGATTGAAAAAAACAAAAGAAAAAAGAAACTCGGGTGGGGTGCACTCTTAATCCCCAATCTAAGACTTGCTAAGCTGCTGGAAAAAAGATTTTTATATTTTTTTTAATATTTTTTATGCCAAGTGAAATAATTAAATTTAATAAAGAATAATGTTGTGCAAAAATATTTTGTAATAATTTATATATTAATTTACGCTGCTGTGGCTATTTTGTATGAATAAATATCATGGAGGTTTTTTTGGTATATTTATTTTAACAAAAAATTTTTTAATGGTAAAACCAAAATAATTGCCTCTCAATTGCGAATTATCTAAAGATAATTATAATGGGGCTGGTAAAGGGGATTGTCTGACCTTCATATATCCTCAATGCCTTTATCATATTGGCATTATAGATTTTTTCTCAATTAAATGAGATAAGGATTATAATCATTAGTCAGCAAAATTAAATCTGAAAAACCAAAATGAAGTATATACAATACACACTATTTACACTTGTGCACCTGCATAAATTCCCCTCATGGTCCGCTGGCTTTTATAGAGCTTATAATGTAATCAGAATTGCCCTATGATATTATAAGCACAATTGTATCAACTGAAGAAACATTAGTTGCACAGCAATATCCCGATTTGGCAACAATGTGTATATGCAGCAAAAAGACCACTCAATCCTGCACATATATTGCAAAGATGTCTCTTTCATGCATGCAGTATCAATCACTCAAAAACACTTTAACTGTGAAAACTCCTCAATGAGGCAATAGACCACTAAAGTGGGAGACACAATATGGATGGATGTAAGAATGGCTAATTGTCAATTAAATGCACGTGAAATCACCTTAGCTGGCTCAAAACAGAGCGGTATGTAGCTGTAAGGGGTTCTTAAATGGTTAATACACCTATACCTTTAAATGGTGTCACTATTCTTATGTGCAGATATAACAAATAAAGCGCCTGCATGGTACTAAAAAGAATTCACAGCCCCTCAATCCCACGTCCCCACTCCTCCTCGCCATCGTGGTCTGAAATTGGACAACAAGGATTACTGGATCCTGGTGAGTCTTTATTTTCAATATTTCTACACACAAGTGGGTCTAGCTAGCACATATCCCCCAACACCACATGGCTAATCCAGATTTCAAAATGTGCTCTTTCAATGTGAAAGGGCTTAATATACCCGAGAAGAGGTCCACTCTTTTACGCGAGCTTAGACAGGAACACGTGGACATCGCCTTCATACAAGAGACACATTTTAAGTTCCAAGCAGCCCCAAAACTCAGTAACTACTATTACCCCCTAGTTTACTGTAGCGACAATCCCTTAGGTAAATCCCTTGGAGTAGCGATACTTGTCTCTCGTCGCCTCCCTCTTACGAACATCTCACATCTGGTCCTAGCTGAGGGCAGGTGTCATGTCCTTAAATGTCAAATATTCTCTCACATGTACACGTTTGTAAACATTTACTCTCCAAACCAGGGCCAAAAACAATTCCTCTCTAAAATGTTACAACTAATTGAACCTCTTAAAGAAGGTTGCCTGGTTATAGGAGGGGATTTCAACTGGTCGCTGGACCCTACCTTAGACTGCACACCCTCAACCTCACGCCAACTCACACAAGACCATAGAAACTACCGCAGGCTTCTACACGAATTCCAGCTAATTGATCTATGGCGGATCCATCACCCTACGGTGAAGGATTATACTTTCTTCTCGAAACCACACAACATGTACTCCAGACTGGATTACTTCCTGATAGACCATAAATCCTTACAATTCTTTCCCTGTAGTTCGATTGGCCAAATTACTTGGTCGGATCACGCGCCTGCATTTGCCTCCGTTAAAATGTCTCCGGACACACAAAAGCCCTGGAACTGGAGATTTAACTCCTCGTTCCTGCGCGACCCCCGAATCATAGCAGAACTTACATCTGCGATAACAAGTTACATTGAAATCAACGACACCCCCGATGTCGGTGCAATGACTATCTGGGAGGCTCACAAATGCGTTATCCGAGGCAAATGTATACAATTAGGATCACAGCTTAAAAAAGAGAAAATGGCGCAGAGACAGCTTCTCCTCAAACGCATTATGTCTCTAGAATCTCAACATAAATCGACACTAGACCCTCGGGTACTACATGATCTCACTGAAGCTAGAAGCGCACTAAACAAACTTCTAAGTGACACAACCAAAAGGGATATAGGCAAATGCAGACATAAATACTATTTATGGGGCAACAAACCCGGCGCCATGCTGGCCCGCGCGCTCCGAGCACAAAGACTACAATCTTATGTACATGCAGTGCGAAATCCCAGCGGTAAAATGGTCCACACCCTCCCCCAAATAGCCGAATCATTCCAGCATTATTACTCCGCCCTCTATAACTTAATATCAGAACACCCTAACCTGCCCACACAAGACCCAAAACTGCTAGTTAAAGATTACCTCCACGAAATTAACTTCCCCAAGTTATCTGTAGAAGACCTAAACTCTCTAGAAAAACCCTTTACATCTGAGGAACTTGAGGCAGCCCTGGCATCTACTCCAACCGGAAAAAGCCCTGGTCCGGATGGCCTCCCTGTCTGCTACTATAAAACTTTCAAAACATCCCTATTGCCTCTATACCTAAAGGCATGCAATTCAATCCCCATAGAGTCAGGTTTTTCTACTCAAACACTAGAAGCTCACATTTCTGTAATACCCAAGGAGGGCAAGGACCCTACGCAATGCTCGAGTTATCGACCCATCTCCCTGCTTAATTGCGATGTGAAGCTGTATGCCAAGATGCTGGCAAATCGATTGAGCCCTCTTCTTCCTGAAGTAATACATGGAGACCAGGTGGGCTTTGTGCCAGGCCGGGAGGCGAAGGATAACACCTCCAAAATTATTGACCTTATCCATGCCGCAAAGATTGGCACTGCCCGCGTGGTCTTCCTGTCCACAGATGCTGAGAAGGCCTTCGATAGAGTTGACTGGCACTTCATAGAGGGGGTCCTTGGCCATCTGGGCCTGGGACCCACCTGCCTCCAGCGTATACTGGCATTATACAGCTCCCCATTGGCAAAAGTTAGAGTGAATGGCACCTTCTCCAATTCCTTTGGAATAAAAAACGGGACCAGACAGGGCTGCCCTCTCTCTCCACTTATCTTCGTGCTCTGCATGGAGGCCTTAGCAAGGGCTATTAGAGCTAACCCGAATATACATGGCATAAAAGTAGGACCTCAGGAATACAAATTAGCATTGTATGCTGATGATTAACTGGCCACCATATCTGACCCTGTCACATCCCTCCCAGCGCTCATGTCCGAATTCTCTAGATTCAACACCCTTTCGAACTTCAAGATCAACTACACAAAATCTATTGCAATAAATATTTCTACTCCGCAGCACATCATAGAAGGGTTGAGCGGATCGTTTCCTTTCACCTGGCATCCCACACACTTTAAATATCTAGGGGTCCTTCTATCACGCGACGTAGCGGACCTTTATAGACTCAACCTGCTCCCACTACTTCATAAACTCAAAACCGACCTTAATAAGTGGACAAATCTCAACCTATCTTGGATGGGGAGAATCAATACCATAAAAATGAACGTGCTGCCCAAGGTCCTGTACTTACTTCAGGCACTGCCCATAGCCATACCAGAGGCCTTTTTTAAGGAACTTCAAGCTGCGACAAACCGATTTGTATGGGGATCCAAAGGACATAGATTAGCCAAGTCGATACTAATTAGACGACGAGAAGATGGGGGGCTACAACTTCCACATTTTATAAGCTACTATCACGCAACACATCTGGCTAGAGTTTCCCTGCCGAAAAACAATGGCCACAGATAATTAGCGCCACCACAAATACACACTCCCATATACTTCCTTGGCTTCTGAAAACCCCTCACCTTAGACACCCCACACTAGACCCAACCCTGAAATGTTGGAAAAAGCATAGATACTTACGCACCTTCAGCCCTAAATTCTCTCTACCCATGCCATTACTTTCTCACCCAGATATACCACCAAATGCTCTCACTGCAACATCTCTTGCTGCGTGGTCCAAAGCTGGCGTCTCAAGACTGACACACCTTGTGAGCTCCACGGGTCTTCGTTCCTTCACAGAACTGACCCAGACTTACTGTATAACCTACCCCCCAATAGCTTCTGGACCTATTTACAAATACGACATCTCATAACTTCCTCACCACTGCGCCCGATAGGGTGGTCACCCACCCCTTTTGAAAACTTATGCTTAGCTGACTCTCTACCCAAACATTTGATCTCGCAACTATACCAGCTTTGCCTATCTAGCCTCTCTCTCCCAGCTCACAAATTTATCAAAGACTGGCACAAAGACCTACAACATGAACTCTCAGAAGAGCAGTGGTCCGATATATTCAGATACACATTTGCTAGCTCGCCCTCCATTCAGGTACTAGAAACCCAATATAAAATAAAGTCCAGATGGTATCGTTGTCCTGAACAAGTACACAGAATGTTCCCATCTGTATCTGCTTTATGCTGGAGATGTAAACAATCGACAGGTACTCCCCTTCACATCTGGTGGCAGTGCAACCTACTATCTGGCTACTGGCAACAAGTCCACAAAATCACTCAGGAACTCACGGAACACCCAGTCCCAGAGACCCCTGAATTTTGGCTACTTAGTCTGATGGAGATGCCACTATCCCAATACAAAAACTCGCTGCTACGCCATTTGGTGAACGCAGCGAGAGCTACCATTCCCTGCTTCTGGATGACGTCCATCCAACCACCAATACGTCGATGGCTACAAAGAGTCGACTTTTATATGAGCATGGAGGATATCACCTCTACCTTCCCAAACTCATCCACTAGGTTCACTACCACCTGGGCAGCTTGGTCCACCTTTAAGGAATCACCTCTATACAAAACCCATATGACACAGACCGACTCACACTAGTAACACGTTGGCTTACCCACTCCCTCCCCACCTCAACCCTCCTACCCCCCTCTTCTCTCTTCTCTCTTCACCTTCTTTTCACCTCTTTCTCTCATATATCTTATTTCCTGCATACGTATACTCTGTAGATAATGTCTTTGAAACACAAATGTATATCTGGTTGTTATCTAGCAATATCTACTTGTTATTCTGAGTCCACACATTGTTTTGTGACCTTTACTTACATGTATTTTCTGACTCTTGTTGAAAACCAATAAAAATTAGTTTGCAAAAAAAAAAAAAAGAATTCACAGAAACATGTGCTGTACTTAAGAAATGCCGCAAATTCCATGGATACAATGGTGCTTGCTAACAACAATTTTGAGCCATGTCAGGGACAAGGGGGATGACAGGTGCACGGTTTGAGCATCAAAATAGATAATATTAATAAAAGAATCAAGTTGCCTGTATCAGAAGCTGAGCCGGCACCAAAGGCGCACGGCCGCTTTGCAGGCAAAGGTTTTACGTTACCAGCACCGGATCTCTGGGGCGCAGGGACACACAGGAGCACTTGTCTCGTATTGAAGCTCCGATCTGGTAGCCGCTCCAGCGGTCACATGTGCACACGTGACCACGTCCCTGTCCGACTGTCTGGACGTACGTTTCGAAAAGAAAGCTTGATCACCTGGCAGCGTAATGCACGCGCGCGGGGGGGGGGTGGTGGTGGTATGTAATGCACGGGGGTACTATATGCAATGCGCGCAGGGGGCGGCTCGCCTACTGCTGCTGCTTCTTTCTGTGAGGTGCTGAGCGGCAGCTTGGAGGTCCTGGGAGATGCT
Source organism: Crinia signifera (assembly GCF_055691185.1). Taxonomy (NCBI): domain Eukaryota; kingdom Metazoa; phylum Chordata; class Amphibia; order Anura; family Myobatrachidae; genus Crinia; species Crinia signifera. The sequence goes on along the minus strand of NC_139227.1, from coordinate 84,974,652 downwards.
GTGCGCGCATGTACAGTAGCCTCCCATGGCCATTTTGGATTTGGGCAAAGTGCTGCAGCCAGCCCAGGGGGGAGCGTGGCCGGCCCCTTTTTAAAGAGTTTTGGGCCGACCCACTTGGAAATGGCCCAGTGGACACAGGTATGTAGTGATATGACAATGGTCTAGTACAATTAACAATGCAAAACACACATAATTAAATGATTGGCGCTTCTTTTAATAGAAAACAGTTCTAAAAAGCAAAAGTCTTTGGTAAAAGGTATTGCTGGTTGCTAGTGGCAGGGAGGTATTTATAAGGGCGGGCACATCATTAGGGGGTGCCTGTGCACCCCTAACACTCTAAGGGCCTTATTCTAGTTCACTCTTTCTGACAAAATCCTTCTTGGATGGACAAAACCATGTGCACTGCAGGGGGCAGATGTAAAATATGCAGAGAGAATTAGATTTGGGTGAGTTATTTTGTTTCTGTGCAGGGTAAATACTGACTGCTTTATTTTTACACTGCAATATACAGTAGATCTCACTTTGAAGTAAAACCCCACCCAAATCTAATTCTCTCTGCACATGTTATATCTGCCCCACCTGGCACAAATTTGTCCCAGTTACCAGGAGGCAAGGTAAATATTGGTGCCAGACACGCACACACACACACTAGTCAGCCACAGAGTCAGCCACAGAAGCAATATCAACATATTTCAATTAACTGATTAAAACTTGCAGGGGAGGAAAGATGCCTCCTTGAGAGCAGGTGCCCAGCAGCAGAGTACTCCATTGCCTCCCAGAGTTAATGTACACCCCTGAAAACAACCTTAAGTTTAAATAACTCCTCTTACCTAATAATAATTATTATACCAAGATCTGCAAACTACATTTACTATTATCCATTTGCCAATCCACTATTTGTCTAAATAATATTGTTATTTTCTTTCAGGACATTTTATCTGTGAATAAGCACAAATACCCTCTTTGACTTTTTCTAATTCGTGTACAGTACACACAACAGCACCACACAGTAGTGCCACCTTGTAACAAGACACTGAGCTGAACTGTTTATATTTTACCAGAAAACTGTAATGACTTTCTGTAGTCTTTGTGTACTCAGCTGAAGGGAACAATTTGTGGATAATGTCATCATGTCCTGCTCTCTTTTATCCTTACTCAATCTCTACTGCGTCTAGCTTAGTAGTTTCCAAACTGTGTGGCTAGGTACCATTGGGTAGGTAAAACCAGTGCTGCAGGCATTTGCAAATACAGAGAGAAAACAGAAGGTGAAACTTCAATGCAAAATGTAAGCTACTGCAATCTGCAAAGGCACCAAATAAAAGAGGGACAGAAAACAGCCATGTAAAGGGCACTACTCAGTGGCACACTCAGAACCCCCCCACCCCCCACCATCAGGAATCTAAGGGGCCTAGCCTGAAAGCTGAGGGTCCTCTCTTTCCATGACTACAAGAATTTTAAAAATTGGCCCTGGGGAACCGGAGATATCTGACTTCAAATTAGTGGTCCAACTCCAAGCCTGTTAATTGCTCTTCCCAGTCAGATATTTCAGGTTCTTTCTGACTTAGAGTTTTTCTGAGGGTATATTCCAAAAGCTGTGACTCTCCCCTTTTGATGAACACTAGGAGCTTGTCTAGTCAGAGATATCAGCCTTCCAGCAGCTGGTTACTGCTCCAGCTCCACACACCTGGTATATAGTTTTATATACTCATTGGCAGATTGCTCTGCCTCCTGAACTCTGTCCTAGGGCCGGATTATAATGGGGGCACAAGGGGTCAGTGCCCCTGGGCCCCCCTCTAGCTAGGGGCCCCCTGTGGTTGGCATGTCTTTTTTTTAGCTAAAGGTTTTGTGCATGGGAGTGGGGTAGTGCTGCAGCTTCACCTATCTGCAAATGTGACAATGATTAATGGTGCTGATCATTGGGAGCCAAGTGTGCAGTGCATTAATGGGAGTTGACTAACGTCCATGACACTTTGCACCAGAGGGCAGAGGCTGAGACGTTTGTGCTGAGCTCTGATTGGTGGAGCTCATTACATGCTTCTCAGGCCCATGGGTAACAGCAGCAGCAGCAGCCTAGTCATGGGATGGTTTTTAATTAGAGGCTGCACTGGGACTGTGAGGTCTCTACAGACTAAGGTGCAGAGGGACAAACACAGGCTTTTCATGTGGTGTGTGTGTGTGTGTATATATATATATATATATATACTGTGTGTCAAGTCCGGCACTGCCCCTCTCCGGTTACATTGATCAGCTGGCCCGGGTGCCCATCGGAGGTGAAAATTAATTCACTTGCATGCAACGAAAGAAGACGATGTCACTCCAGGTCTTATAACTCAAAACCAGCGTTTACTGATGCCTACGGCGTTTCGGGTCTGGCCCGTCTTCAGGACATAATCAGTTAACAACTTCAAACAGTGACATATTTATACATAAGTGCAACTTACCCTACCCGGTGCTGTCTGCTCTCACATCCGCCCGCCGGCGTGCTCTCCGTCTCCCTTCCGGATCCTCCCACCGGGGGTGACGCGGCGCCGTCCGGGGTCATGATGCTTTGACTGACAACACTGCAAAACAAATATGTAAATATTTCATTAATGTAAACATCTCCTCACATTCATCTTAATATACTTAAAACATGTTATTCCCGTCATCTAATGATTGTTATTTTAAAAGCGTGCTGATGTGCTAATTTGTACGGTGTATCTAGCCTGCTCGGCTAGTAATAAAAACAGTGATCACTAGGTGGCGCTGACTGTGCTCTCAATCTCCTCTGCACTAGAGTATCTCTGGTGCACTAACCAATCTACTTACCTACATAAGACATACAATAATTACATTACCTATAGCCTTAAAATACTCTTACAAATAATCTTGTGCTTTCTATTCAATGTGCAGTCTGTGTACTGTTACTCATAAAAGAAACGTGCGTGTGTCAGGACCTCGAGTGCACACCTTTATGTGCACCCGTCTCTCCTGAACTCCACTGTGTGTAAAATACTCCATGTGATTGGTATCAATGATAGAGATCAGTACACTTCTGATCATTTATGTGTGGCTGCTTCCAACCTATAAATAAAAACTGAGTGAAAAAAACTAAACAAAACCATTCAAACCAACTACAACTGTGTTGGTTGAAAGCAGACTAATTCTTAAAAATTTGTGCTACTAATATGTATCAGTGCTCTTGTATGGCAGCAACCCTCCACTCTGTTCCGCACCCCCACATTTCTGGTTCCACCTCAACCTTCCTATTTGCTAATGTTATTAATACATTTTTATGCCAACATTCCACTGTCCTGTTAGGGTCTCAGCAATTTATTGTGACAACCCCCAACCTTTTACTGTTGGCCAGTGTGTGTTGTGTCATCTATATTAAAGTCTGGTCAGCTCAAATTAGTCTATTCCTCTTACAATGATCAATACTGGTTCACAACAGTTACTCATGTTCCAACCTCCAAAAAACATTTTTCAAAAAGATTTCTTATTAAACAGATTCTCTTACAAAGAACATTTCTTACAAAAAACATCCATAGTAAATGGCCTCATTTAGCCCGTGTGGCTTCACAGTGTCGAGCTTATGTATCCATTTACTCTCCAAGCACAGTAGCTGCCTATCCCTGTCTCCACCTCTTAAAGAGGCAGGGATGTGATCTATCATTCGATATCTTAAGGCTGCCATACTGTGCTTGGCCTCAGCGAAATGCCGCGCCACTGCCTGTTCGCTGGTTCCACTAATTAAAGCGGCCCTGATGGCCGTTCTATGTTGGGCCATCCTTTCTTTAAATTGTGTTACCGTCTTGCCCACGTAATGCAAACCACATGGGCAAGACAGCAAATACACCACATAGCGGGATGTACAGGTGAGGGTATATTTGATTTTATAGGCCCTACCCGTGTACGGGTGCCTAAATGTATCCCCTGCCACTAAGTAAGTGCAGGTGGCACACCCCAAGCACTTGAAACATCCAGCCTTCCTGGACATGAAATGCTTGGGTTTTGTCACCCCCCTTCCCGTTATGTCAGTTTTAACAAGGATGTCTTTTAAATTTGGGCCTCTCACATAGCTGGGCATTAGTCGTACCCCTTGTAAGCTTTTGAGATCCGGGTCGCTATTGACTATTGGCCATAATGTCTTGACTCTTTTAATCATGTCTGGACTTTTGTTGGTATACTGCGTTACCCATGTGAAAGGTTGATTTTCCTGTCTGCTGTCATCCCTGTTGTTATGTTGCAGCAATTCTTGGCGGTTTTTTCTGCACGCTTTTTCCTTGGCTCTATTTAGATCCTCTTTCCTATATCCCCTTTCTAGGAATTTTTTAACCATTTCCTCTAATTGCATATCACGGGTGGCCGTATTGCTGTTTATTCGGCACACCCTCAAAAATTGGGAATATGGAAGGCTAAGGACAGTATGGTTGGGATGAAAGCTTTGTTTGTGCAGAATCGTGTTCCTGTCCGTAGGTTTGGAGTATAACCGTGTCTCCAACCCATCTTCTCTGACCACAATCTGCACATCCAAAAAATTTATGGTCTCCTGGCTCATGGTGTATGTTAGTTTTACCGGGCTGTTAGATGTATTGTGTGTATCAAGGATCCCACCCAATTCTTCTTGTGTCCCAGTCCATAGAATGATGATATCATCTATATACCTAAGGTGTGAACCAGTATTGATCATTGTAAGAGGAATAGACTAATTTGAGCTGACCAGACTTTAATATAGATGACACAACACACACTGGCCAACAGTAAAAGGTTGGGGGTTGTCACAATAAATTGCTGAGACCCTAACAGGACAGTGGAATGTTGGCATAAAAATGTATTAATAACATTAGCAAATAGGAAGGTTGAGGTGGAACCAGAAATGTGGGGGTGCGGAACAGAGTGGAGGGTTGCTGCCATACAAGAGCACTGATACATATTAGTAGCACAAATTTTTAAGAATTAGTCTGCTTTCAACCAACACAGTTGTAGTTGGTTTGAATGGTTTTGTTTAGTTTTTTTCACTCAGTTTTTATTTATAGGTTGGAAGCAGCCACACATAAATGATCAGAAGTGTACTGATCTCTATCATTGATACCAATCACATGGAGTATTTTACACACAGTGGAGTTCAGGAGAGACGGGTGCACATAAAGGTGTGCACTCGAGGTCCTGACACACGCACGTTTCTTTTATGAGTAACAGTACACAGACTGCACATTGAATAGAAAGCACAAGATTATTTGTAAGAGTATTTTAAGGCTATAGGTAATGTAATTATTGTATGTCTTATGTAGGTAAGTAGATTGGTTAGTGCACCAGAGATACTCTAGTGCAGAGGAGATTGAGAGCACAGTCAGCGCCACCTAGTGATCACTGTTTTTATTACTAGCCGAGCAGGCTAGATACACCGTACAAATTAGCACATCAGCACGCTTTTAAAATAACAATCATTAGATGACGGGAATAACATGTTTTAAGTATATTAAGATGAATGTGAGGAGATGTTTACATTAATGAAATATTTACATATTTGTTTTGCAGTGTTGTCAGTCAAAGCATCATGACCCCGGACGGCGCCGCGTCACCCCCGGTGGGAGGATCCGGAAGGGAGACGGAGAGCACGCCGGCGGGCGGATGTGAGAGCAGACAGCACCGGGTAGGGTAAGTTGCACTTATGTATAAATATGTCACTGTTTGAAGTTGTTAACTGATTATGTCCTGAAGACGGGCCAGACCCGAAACGCCGTAGGCATCAGTAAACGCTGGTTTTGAGTTATAAGACCTGGAGTGACATCGTCTTCTTTCGTTATATATATATATATATATATATATCCTGAAGTTACCCATTGACCAAGTTTATACTGCCTTTATTCTGTGTTTTGACAGTGTAATATTCCCCCATGCAGTTTGCGGCCAGTACTGACAAGTGCAAGGGGGCCCCCCTGTCTAAAGTGCCCCGGGCCCCCCGAAGGCTTAATCTGGCACTGCTCTGTCCCCAGTACCATTTTAGTTCCGGAAACTGGAGATATCTGCAGTCAAGCAAGCTGTCCCCCCACCAGAAAATTATGAGTAATAAGCCCACTCCATTGTACACCCCTCCTCTGTGTTTAAACATCCTCTACCACCCTGGAAGTTGTGTATCAGGACCCCTTCATTCAGCCCAGTGCCCCTTTTCCCACCATCTGTGCAGTAAAGGGGTAATTAGTGAAAATTACTGATCCAGGCCCTGCATGCTGAGGGGTTGATATAATACCCTCTACCACCCGTGGGACATCAAAGCTTCCGCTCATAGCACCCCCCACCCCTACCACTGGAGGATAGGTAGGATCCCCAATACATTGCTATGTGTATATTATTATTAATATTATTATTATTATTATTATTATTATTATTATTATTAGTATTATTATTATTAATATACATTAGGTCTATCTATAATACTTTAACTGACCTGGCATATACTGGGTCACCTAAGTGTCCATCTCCGTGCTTTGCTCCGCCACTCTCTGGAAACCCCCTTCTGAAAATCCTGCGTTTGCTCCTGCCTACACACAGATTCATAATGGGAAATTCAGCATGAGCAATTTCCCTTAAACTGAATCTCTCAGATAATGAGCCCACACACAGAGAGATTTGTGCCAGATCTCTCACATAAAGTGTTTAGGGGAGTAAAAAAAAAGTCTTCAAATTTAAATAATAGGTTGGAATAAAGCCTGGGGGAGTGTCATCCTCATTTGTCTATAATAGAAAAATAAATAATGCCCTGTGGCAACGGAGCTTGGTGGGGGTCCCCGCTGCCTTCCCTGCCATCGCCACCAGTCCCCCTCGCCGCCCCAAGTACCCCCCCAGCAGGGAGATGCGCGTGCGTGTCAGACTCTATCGCCGGTGCTCGCCAGTGAAAGGGATCTGGCAAGCGCCGGCCAAGGATGGCAGCGGCTCCATCTGTATATTCAAGAAAACAAAGTGAGTGGGGGTCCCCCATATTTTACAGAGCAGCACCAGGCTCTTGAGCCAGCCCTGGTTCCCAAAATATGGGCGACAAAATGTGTAGGGTTCCCCTGTATGTTGTGGACCAGCACCAGGCTCCACTAGCAAGGGGTGTAATGTAGTCATATGGTTACCACCTTTGTGTTGAGAGATTCCCGGACAGTGACCCGCCCATTGACACAACAGAGGAAAGCAGCAGCTAGCAATAATATAGCTCAGGACCCGCATGCAGCTCAAATGAATGTTCACAGAAAATAAGGATGAAATACTTTATTCAGGCATCAAATAATAAAGTATAAATAATACAGCAAACATAGTATTTTCCGGGGTACAAGAAATGCAGGTAGATTATCCAGTGTAATATGGGTGATTGAAGGATACAGAGTACTTAACTGAAAAGTCCTTTTGATAACAGGCAAAAATCCAGGCAAGGTTGGTGACAGGAACAAACAGGATGCGGTCATTTGGTCTACAGCATGATGGTCGACAGTCATTAGGTCAACGCCATTATTAACAGTGCAGGGGTTCTACAAGTTTAACTCTTTTCTATTGTGGGTCATGTAATATGGGGGGTTATTCTGGTTGGTGCGGCCAAACGTGCGTATGTCCCATATTAGCGTACGCTCTCCGTACGCGGCCGTTGAGGTTAAGTCCACCCACAAATCAGCCGCATACGTACGGCCAGAAACAACGTCGGAGGGGAGTGGCGTACAATTGAGCGTACGCCAACGTACACGGACGGATCACCCCTTACACACCGACAACTGGCGTACAACAGAGCGTACGCCACCGTTTACGGACGACTCTCGTCCGTCTTCCGCCAACTTCTTGCGGCAATCTGAGCGTACGCCAGCTTGCACGGACGGGTCGCTATTGTTTTCAATGGAAAACTCAGCTTATGTCACCGCTCGTGAGAGTGAGCGTACGTCCGTGCACGCTGACATACCCTTCACATATATGGACCTGCAAATCTTGCCTTTCAACTAGAATTCTGACAATTAATTAATTATTCTATTTGTTATTCAATTATTGTTTTCTATTAACTCAATTGTCTACCTTAATAAAGACCCTAATAAAACAACATTTTAACCCTCATTACATGTATATTTGTTATGTTCTAATTTGGCATTTTAATCACTATCTATGTGTCCCCACATTGCTTTTACTTTTAAATAAATTTATGTTGGTGTTTGTGTGTATGTACTAAATTATGTCCATAATTAGTTTGTCCAAAATGTGTAACATGTATACCTACCCTGATGTTATGTGTGATGTTTTAATCGAACAACATTAAACATTCATGCATTTTCACTATGTGTTATTTAACTCAAAAACAAACACATTCACACAGCAATCGTTACCCCTCACCTCAAATTACAAATATAACTTACATTACACATCTGTATGTACCTGCCCTTACAAACCCTCTAACATTTGTATAATTAAAAACACAGGCAACTTCTAACTGAATCGAAACTTTTATTTTTGTGAAACATAACAAAAAAAAAAATCAAAAAATTAAAAGAGGGCCTCCAGGCGCAAAAAAAGTATATTTAAATAAAACAGGGTTAAAAAGATTTCCTGTACAATCTGGGCCACATCTTCCTGGTGCTGGTCAGTGTCTGTAGTGAAGGGAAAAAAAAACATTATATTTAATATATCATATACACAAATGTTTGTTGTATTTGTACATAATAAGAAGTTGTGAGTTAAGTGTGAAGGCCACATACATTTTTCAACTACATTGAAGAAGGGTATGCTGTAAACACAGTACTAAAAACTAATATGTTAACACACACATACTGTACATATTACATAACATTAAATAGATTCCTCCTTCTTGGATGAATGTATGCTGTATCCCAATTGGTAGTTTTGTTTTGGGGGCTCACCTCTAACCTCACAATTAGGCTGTGCTATTTAAGGGTTATGACATTGTTGCGGCTTAAGCACTCCTTACTATTTTAAATTTAGGACATTGCTGTACAAATTATAGGCCTAAAGCTATGTTTGTAAAGCATGCATCCGCATGGCCTCACACACTATGAACAAAACAATCTATAAATTAATGTTGCACATCATGCTGGGAAGTGGAGTTACCCAACACCTGGACCCACATAACTACAACACCACTAATGTCGGATATGTCATTGGATGTACTGTTATGTCAATTATTCAAGGGGTGAGCCATGGCCACACTCAAAAAAACCACCAAGGGGACCCTTGTTCCTGGAGAAGGACAGGCCACACCTCATGGTCGCCCTGCAGTGATATGTTGCAACTAATGTTGATGTTGGATACACATATGTGGTTGTTGTGATTGTTTATATGTAGAAATGTGTAGGTAAACATTAGACACATTATTTACTTACGGCTAGTTGAGCCATCCTGCTCGCCGCTGGTTGGGTGTCCGGTGGTTGGGGGGGTCAGGAGCAAGGGGGATGGGATAGGACTTGGGATACAGGTAGTGGGTTGGAGTGGGGATTGGAGAGGTTTGGGGGTGGGTGGTGGGGAGGTGTAGGGGGTTGGAAATGGGGTGGGGAGGGGGTGTTGGTGGGTGTAGGGGTGTGGGTGGGGGTAGGGGTGGGGGTGGGGGTAGGGGTGGGGGTGGGGGTAGGGGTGGGGGTGGGGGTAGGGGAGGGGGTGGGGGTAGGGGAGTGGCTGGTGGAAGGGGATGTAGAAATGGGGTGGTCACCAGCAGGACCCAATGTCTCCTCCTCTAAATCCTCCTCTTCCTCCTCCTCTTCCTCCTCCTCTTCCTCCTCCTCTTCCTCCTCCCGGGCTGCCTCCTCCCGGGCTTCCATGCGTGCCCTTGCGCGTGCTGAAATGTTCATGTTGATGGCATAGAAATCGAAGGTTGGGTTTCATAAAAATGGGGAATGAAAAATTCACATTAGTCATGCTCATAACCTTACAAATTATCATTTCTGTTATATTTCATACATTTATCATGCTAACTAATTGATATGCTACACCCAAAAACAGAGCGACTACATATACCCCCCCTATACACCCCTTATACACCCCATATACCCCCCTATACACCCCATATACACCCCTATACACCCCATATACACCCCTATACACCCCTTATACACCCCATATACACCCCATATACACCCCATATACACCCCATATACCCCCTATACACCCCATATACACCCCATATACACCCCATATACCCCCCTATACACCCCATATACACCCCATATACACCCCTATACACTCCTTATACACCCCATATACACCCCATATACACCCCATATACACCCCATATACACCCCATATACACCCACATACTCATGAACATATTTATAAAAAGTACAGAAATCATTGCAAAAAAACGCAGACATACTAGTAAATAAAAACTTACATCGGGCAATATGGCGGCGAATTGAAGAGAGCATCACTGGCTGCCGCCGGCGCAGGTCAGACCAGCGCCGCTCCACTTGTGCCAGGCTTCTGCGGACGCCGGTCCGGGCGTATATTAGCCGGCGGGCAGCATTATATGCCCGCTGCTTGTCCATGTTGGACACATATGGGCCCCTGGGCCCCAGGCGCCGGTCCATGACCTCAACCAAGGCCACCAGCTCCTGGTTAGAAAAGGCGTTAGCCCTGGTTGAAGTCATATTGGCAATGGCGCAGTTATTAATTGCAGGTACATATATCACTTTTGGTGCTTGCTGATTGGTCTAAAAACTTGTTTGTTTAGTATTAACTTTATTAATCCTTCTTACATTAACAAACTGGATGCGAATAGAAACTTACGCGGACCGTTCTGATATACACACACCATAACCAACAGTATGCTTTCAATGTATAGAGAGACGTACTGTATATACAGTGTGCTGAAAATAATACATGCAACCATCTACTAATAAATACGCTGATAAAAAAAAAAACAATACAACGATTTACATGGAGAGACGTACTGTATATACAGTGTGCTGAAAATAATACACGCAACCGTCTACTAATAAATACGCTGATAAAAAACACAATACAACGATTTCCATGGAGAAACGTACTGTATATACAGTGTGCTGAAAATAATACACGCAACCGTCTACTAATAAATACGCTGATAAAAAGGCACAATACAACATGTTGGTGTATGACAATTTCATACTCATTACATATGTAAGAAAAGCATTATAACGTGATGTTTTTAAATGTGATTCAGAAAGCATACACAAACTCCAACAGATACCACCTGACAACACTCATCATTGGAATGACAGGTGCACACATTTCACCATGTAGCACACAATGGTCCACAACCTGTGTATGTGCATGTACAGGTGAATGTTCAGGTGCGTTGAGACCTGCGTAATTTAAGCGGGAATTATCGCCGGGAAATATCGGCGTAAATTAGCTACTACATTGCGGGAAAAATATACGCCCCCTTGTTCATGGCGGGAGATTACCATATAAATATTCAGGCAGATGCAAGCCAGAATTGCTGCAAACATGTCTAGCTCAGATGATTCCGCAGCTAAGGAGGCTCTACAGAGAGCAAGAGCAGAATCCTTGCTTGAAAGGTTGAGGCACAGGGAGCAGGAGAGGACAAGGAGGACCCAAGAGCAAGGGGGCCCCTCACTAACAGCCACTACTGCAATGCCACCAGCTACACAAGGGCCAAGCAACCAGCCAGAACAAGAGGTTGCATCTCTCCAAACAGGTGTGACCCAGCAGGTGCATGGTGAGAAAACTGGGGCCACCAGAAAACGAGCTGCAACATCTAGGGCGAGGACTGAGCAGGATACCACCACCAAAAAGAGAAACCCTGCATTTGTAGAGGCAGAATTGAGAATTTTAGTGCCCAGGGCACGCGAATGGATCGAATTGCCAACCAGGAAGCCGGGTGCCAGTGCAAAGAGAAACCTTTTGGACAAGATCACAGAGGAAGTGAACCAGGTGTCACCAGTGGTCAGAGATTGGCTAGCAGTGAAGAAAAGGCAAGTGTGTTTCTCCCCCTGATAATGTCATATGTGTGTACATATGTTACATGTATGTTTTGAGAATAATAGAAAGGTGTGTTTGTAGATAGTGCTACACTTTAATGTCACATGTGAACACAACCATGTCTAATAACCCACATTTATATATGAAACATGCACCATTGGTGTGATGTGAGGTTATGGGCACAGTTCTGCTCATGTGAAGTATGTGATGGGACAACAGAAAGTGTGTTGTTGAAAAAGAGTTGTTGTAACATGTTCCATATGATGCTACTGAAACAAGAATGACCAAACTGTGCACATGTAGCTGGTGAGAAACTACACATCCCAGTATGCCTTCCCATAGTTAAATTACTCCATAATAACCACACTGTCAAGCTATGGTGGAATGTGTAGTTTCACACCAGGTGGAGGTGCATAATTTGGCCATGGATGATGTCATTTCTGCATAGTGATCTATGTATGTGCATTTAGTGGCCTAATGAATGAGATGAGACACTGAAATGCCTCATAATGGAGACATTAATGTGTGTGTGGGAAACATATGGCTAAAAAACATAAGATCACCCACACTAGGAAATGTAACGTAGTCATGATGTTCACTAGCACAGTGGTGCACATATCTCATGGTGATATTTGTATTTTTAAACTTGTAGGTGGTCAGACTTCAAAACTACACTGAAAAAGAAGATGACTGACCGGTACAACCACAGCATGTCCACCGGGAGGGGGCCTATGCCAGATCATTTGGAATATACCCCCCTGGAGCAGGATGCCTTGGATGTTATTGATGTGGCCGAGGTCAGGGGGATATCCAATGTGGATAGTGAGCTCCCGGTGGAGGTCTTTGCTGCTGCTTTTGATGGTAAGTCACAGTAATGCATTGTATTTGGAAAGATATTTTTTAGTGCGTATGTGATGGTGACATTGTTTTCAATTATTATCCTAGAAGAAGCAGAAACACAGGATGAACCGGCAGCATCTTCCTCTGCAGAGCCACAGGTGGAGCAAGTGGTCCAGCCTCCACCAACACGACACCCCCAGCCACAGGACACATGGGATGCCAGGTGGAAGGTTATACTGGAGAGGATGGAGCAGCGAGGGGAGGAGTCTGCGGTCTGTCAGCAGAAGGTTATGGAATTTCTGGCAGATTGGAAGCCCACAAAGAGGCAGCAGTGTGAGGCCTTAAACTGCATTAATGACACTCTGGCGGCTGGCATGCAAAGCATTGTCCAGCAATTCAGCCGCCAGAATGACATTCTGGTGGAGCTGCTCACCACCGCCAGGTCCCTAAGGGACAATCCCCCATCTGCTGGCCCACCCCAAGCTGCTCCCCAACCTTCCACCTCTGCTGACCCTCCTGTGTCCAGTAGGGGAAGGCCGCGCAAGCCATCAGAGCCAAAGGCCCCTGTCCCCAAGGCCCCATCTAAAAAGGGGAAAAAAGGGCCCAAATAATGACACCTGGTTCACTTCCTCTGTGGTTGGACCCCAAATGTTTAAATTGCACTGGACATCCACTTCCTGAGTTGGCCATCGATCCATTTTCGTGCCATGGGCATTAAAGTACTTATTTTGACCTCTAGAAATGCAGGATAAATTTTTGGTGGTGTATATCATGCTTAGTATTCACCCTGGTTGTTGCAGTACGTATTCTGGTGTCCACATTTCTTTCACCATTGCATTTGCAGGGTAACACATGTTTGGAGATATGCAACCTCTTGTTCTGGCTGATTTTTATTTTTGTGTATATTTTATATTTTATTTTTATTTATGACATTAAAGTGGCAAATAAGCTGTGAGGCTGAACAGCAAATAAATTTATTTTCCCAATTACAACACAATTGTTGTATGTGTAATTTCTTGTGTGAAACAAATAATACATTTATGTGTACTTTCTGACCAGGGTATTTTTGAGCATTTCTTGAAGTGTGGTAGAAGTTTCCCATGTGTAACCCTCTCCATGGCCATTCACATGTTCATATCCAACCTTTCCATGCTAATTAGTTTGTGTCAGCACATGTGCAGAGCAACTTAATAGGTGAGAAAGCAGTTTGTGTGCAGGTGAGGTAGCTCCTACATTAGTAGGTAAAAGCAGGTCCAGAACAATGATTTCCTCATGGAGTGGGTGAGGTAGACAAACAAGGGTCAAAAGGGACATTTGTGTAGGAATGCATATGTGTCCTCCCTAAAAAAAGATGTGTGAATCGGCCAAACATGATAAAATTGCTTGTGAACAAACATGTTTAACTATTGAAATATATATGAGTTTACAGTGTCATAAGCAGATGTAGGAATCCTTTGTTAGAGAGATGTGAGTGCAATAATGTGATTGGTGGCATCTTACATCCAGAGTGTAGTAAAATCCAATTCATAGCAGATCAGAAAGTGGTACAGTTCGGTATTTTGGGTACTATACAAAGATTGTGTGCAAAATAGTGGGCATGGGCTTAAAACATTGCAGAAACATCCTTTGTAGGTGTTAGATGTGGTTTATGTTATTGTATCATAAATACGAAACCTATGTTTGTATTAGAGTTAACACGTTGACACATGTCGACTTGTGTACAGGGCCGGTGCAAGGCACCGGAGCGCCCCAGGCGAGTCGGGCTGGGGGCGCCCCGGTGCCGGGGGGGGGGTTACCTGTCGTTCGGCGCTGTCTATTTAAATCTGGCGGCGGAGGCAGCGGGGGTCCCTGCAGTCCATTAAAAATCACGAGCGCTATCCGCCGGGCTATGCGGAAGCGCTTCTAGTGTGAAAACACTGGCAGCACGCTGATTGGCTGAGATCAGCGTGCGCCGTGCTGCCAGAGTTTTCACACTAGAAGCGCTTCCGCATAGCCCGGCGGATATCGCTCGTGATTTTTAATGGACTGCAGGGACCCCCGCTGCCTCCGCCGCCAGATTTAAATAGACAGCGCCGTAGGACAGGTACCCGGGCGGCACAAAATGCTGCCCTCCAGTGGCCGGCGCCCTAGGCAAATGCCTAGATTTGCCTAGTGGTGGCGCCGGCCCTGCTTGTGTAGATTGAGTGTGCTACTGTGTAAAGTCTATGAAAGCACGTAGTGAATGTGTATAACTGTTTAACAAATACCTACCTTAGCATATATAAGCAGGTCTTAAAAAGATTCTTACCTTACATGAAACAAACCTTTAAATGTCGAGAAGTATAGAAAGATAAGCTTCCAAGGTGTTTTAGTGCTGTGTGTGGCTTGCAGGTAGTGAAATAATGGTTTGGACTTAATAGACTGCAGCATTGCTTATTACATTCAGGTGTATGTGTTTGAGTAGTAATCAGCGTAAATTAGCAAACCCAGGCGCACGCTGTCATGCGGTATCTGTAGGGGTGGTCTGAGGTGGCGGTTGGCGGCCGCCTGTTTTGTGTCCGAAATTAACGGTGCTTTAGCCGATCGTGCGGTAGTAGCACCGTTCATTTTTGGTGCACACCCCCGTGTACGCCCATGTTTACGCCCATTTTCCCTCATTATTTCGGCCGCTCCCCTCAACACGCCCCTATGCCGCCCCCAATGACCGTACTTTCGCGTACAGGTTTTTTCGCACGGAGAGACCCGTCCGAAAGCATTGTGGAGTGTTCGCGCCTGCGCATTGGAGATGGTACGCATGCGCAGATCATTAAAAACCCCGGAACGTATGCGTACGACCCAGCCGCACCAACCACAATAAGGCCCATGGTTCCATGGTAAGATGTGGCTATGGCTTTTATAAATCGTGATTACAATAAAAGGGATATTTCTGTACACTACACTGGCATCCAAATGAATATCCCAAGAAAATATTTTCAATATTTGAGAAATGGAGAGACTGTAGAGTTAAAAGTAGTTATAGGAGAAAATTGTGCAAAGGGAGTTAATGTAACTGGTCCTGGTGGTGTTCCAGTGTGAGGCAGCAAATATGCCGAAAATTTCAGTCATTTTCATCATCATCCACATAGAGGTGCTCCGCGTTACTTTCAACACAATGAAGATGTAGTGTAGTCAAAAGAGGTTGAATGTGCAACTGATAAATGGAACGTAGATAATGCACATTCTGACCAGAACTGTCAGGACCTGCCATACAACCAGCTGAGGCCAGATAGACATGGACAGAAAGAAAACAATATCCCAGAGCAAAGTGAAATGTTAATAAGAGCAGACAAACCAGATATGAATGAACAGAGTGAGATGGTACAACAGAGCCTGCAGGATGTAGTGAGGCAGCAACTTTCTCAACAAGCAAGAGTTGAAAGAAAACAGAAAGTTGAAACACAAATTCTAATACTGCCACCTCTGGACTGGCAGATTTGAGAGCCACTGATCGTGAAAGAGAAACTGAAAAAGTAATCCAAACATCAAGTATCAGAAGATGAGGGCCGCTTAAACCCCAGAGTGCAAATTCAGTTCCATCTCATTCTGAATTTATTGTTGTGAAAGTGATCTCTAGAGTAGCTAAGGAGGCCAAGACATGTACTTTTGAAGAGAAGTATTGCCTGGATCAAGGGTACACTACAATAAGCGAGGAGGAGTTTGCCTTCATGATACAGCAGGCTATATAGAGGTCTTAGGGGGAAAAAAGGAGCACCACGTGTGCAGCATAGACCTCATGCTGTGGTATAGAATGAAATCTGTTGTCTAATGCATGTACATTTTTTTTTATTAAAATGTTTAATTGTCATGTGAAATTGTAGGTAATGCTCAACCTTCTACTGTAAATAATGCCTGTTGCGTGAGGACACCCAAGATTCTACTGTGGAAGTATGTAATACCCTTCTCCTATGATGTATTACTGTATGTCGGACATGGGGCGAGATGTATTAAAATACATCGCCGCCCTTCGCGCCCCCCCCCCCCGCCGCGATGCCAGCGTATATGTACTAACATATGCAGCTGGCATCGCGGTGCGGTGACGGAGCCCCCCCGCAATACCTGTACTCTGGTCTGCGGGGGGTCTCCGTCACCTCCCAGCTAGCTTCTGCTGCCTACACGCCGGGGACAGCTAAGCAGGCTGTCCCCGGTGCCTCCTCCTCCCCCCTGCAGCCGGAAGGACGTCCGGCTGCGTTGATAGGGGGAGGAAGGGCTTACCTTCCGGGGTCCAGGAGGACCTGCAAGAAGATAAGCCCAAGGGAGGGGGGAAAGGGGGGTCGGCCAGGCCGCGGGGTTGCGGCGACGCGGCGGGTGACGAAAAGAAGCCCATAGGCTTCTATAGGGTATCGCCACCCAAAGGTGGCGATACCCTGCCCTGCGATAATGGTGCGTCCGGGTAATAGTACATAGGAAAATGCGGTAAAACGGGGGTTTTACCGCATTTTCCCTTTAGTACATCTCGCCCATGGTGCATTGTCTGTAATTTTAAAGGCAGGAAATTCCCAGCAGCCTCTCCAACTGTTTAAGAGGTCAGGAGTTGGTCACATGACCAGTGTCAGAAGATGACAGTTGAGAGTAAGCCACAGTTGGGATGAAATCACGAATATCATTGGATTCAGTCAATCTACGCTCTCCAGAATAAGTGGGAAGACACGACGCACCAAAATTATGTGACATGGTTATTGGTGCCGGTGTACGTATAGTTGAGTTTTCTCTCCCTGAGACATCTCCTTGGTCTGCATCAAGCATATCCCCTTGCCTTTATTTAGACATTCGAGATTAACAATGGGGTAAGAACTTATAGATTGTATCCTGTTCGTTGGACACCAAATGTGATGCTTCACTATGTTCAGCAGGTAAGTATATAATTTTTCGGTAAGTATTCTCTTCTTTACAGTTCATTTTCACTTCCACTCCGAAGACAGATGGAGTTTGAATCGAGATACTAGTGGCGCAACTGAAAGGGTTTGCTTAGAGAGTAGTGAAGTCATGGCCAGTGGATCAAAAGAAATCAGCAGCTGAAATACTTAATAAACTAGCAAATATATTTAATGCTAAAACACTATCCAAATTAAAGACACAATTTTAACAGCAATCACATGAAACCATACGTGAATTTCCTTTTGAATTGCAAGAGGCTTTACAGGCTATTAAGTTACAGTATGTGTCCCCACAGAAATAGTAGAGGAGAATGAGACACTCATTAACCAGTTCTTAGACAGTATATATGATGAAAAAACTAAGGGGGGAATTTACTAAAGGAAATTTGTAAAAATAGGTGTATTCGTATCCAGAAATACACTTATTTTTTACACATTTGTATTTTCGGGATTTACTATCACGAAAATACGGCAATTCGTATTCTAATTGATGGCACATGGTTTTTCTATTTTTTTACTCTTGAATAAGCCTGGTACCCGCAGCCCAGGGGTACCGGGGACAGCATCAGGCTTCAGCCTGGGCAGGTAAGTTCTGGAGGGGGAGTTCCCACTCCCCCAGGACCCCTGCCCACACTGACTGGTCAGTAGGGTTAATGTTTCAGACGTGGGACCTTATATAATAAGTGTCCCCCGGCTGGGACATTACCCTGCTGGCTGATTGGGCCTGGGGCTGGTTCTTAAAATACAGGGGGACCCCTATTCATTTTGTCCCTATGTTTTGGGAACCAGGTCCGGCCCTGGGGCTGGTTTTAAAAACTCAGCGGAGGCCTTTTTCAATGGTTTTTGGATTTTTTTCTTTGAGCCTGGTGCTGGTTACAGTCGTGGGGTGGGGGGACCCCACACCATTTTTTTTTACATCTGCCTGATCTGTGCAGGCTGCCTATATGAATTCATATTAGCGGCATTATATATGGCCGCTAATAGGAATTAGTACGACATCAGGGATTACAAAGCAGTCGTATTTGACTGCTATGTAAATTCCCCTCCAGAATACGAATTTGCATACAGTTAAAACAGCCGTATGCATTCGTATTCATTCATATTAAGAATATGAATACAAAAAATCGCATTCTTAGTAAATTTCCCCTAAGGGTCAACTAAAGATGTTACACTGACAAGAGGCACCAACTTTGTTGAATTCAAAGAATTGGTGATAAAAATCTTAAGTGACAAGCCTAAATGTGGACAGAGAGTCACACCTTCTGAGCTAGCCTTTCAATAGCAAGTTCAATCTACTGCTTCAAAATACCCAAATAAAGAAATGAAGAGACAAATCGCTGAGTTAACTCAGGGGATGACCGATATATGTATGGGACTCAAAGCTTTGAAAGAAACACCCGCACAACCGAGGATTGACGAACAGGGCAAGTCAATATGCCAATCATCCATTTGCAGCCGCACAGAGGATTGTGGATGCGAGAGAGGGCTGGCAGCCATACGGGCAGTGTCTGAGGGACACGCAAGCCTGCAAAACTTGCAGCCTTGTGGGTTAACCAAAATTAGGGCCTATGGCCCTAGTGGGAAAAATGGGGGTTGTGATGGGGTGTGTTCTTTTTTGGTGACAAAGGACACCAAAAAGTCTTGTACAAATCTGAAATTGGATATCATCAATGTCTGCTTACAGCCAATCAGAGAAAATAACAAAATTAGCCATTAAGGCCCTCACCCTAAAGTATTAAATTTTATTTATAAGGCGGCACAAGTGGTTTGCAGCGGCGTACATATGGCACACATAAGATCCAGGGTATGCAGAACTAAACATAACAGTAAAGAGGTGTAAACACGCTTCAACCCAGTGGCTATGGATACCGATTTGATATCAACGGCTGGTGGGTTTCCAGCATTGAACAGGATGGAGAGTGGCGGCAGGATGGTGCACGGGGGAGGGAGAGGGGTTTGCTGTAATGAGCAGCATAGAAATGCGTTTGATTTGCCATATCGATGCAGAAATAAAATCTGCATCGAAGGCAGCTAATATGGTTCGATTCAGTGTTATTTTTTTTTTATTCGATTTGGACTACCAACTACACTTTGAATATAGTCCAAATTGAATCGAAAATGACACTTAATCGAAATGTATGTACACAGAATAACCGAAAAAACTAAAACAGCATAGGTAACAATTACAGTAGCAGCACATTTTTATGTACACATTTCAGCTGAGGTGTAGGAAAATAAAGGAGTTGTAATGTAGTAGTAGTAGTAGTACGTTTATTTATAAGGCGCCGCAAAGTGTCCGCAGCGCCGTACATAGCAAACAAAAAATAAATGACAAGGTAACGTACAGGGTGTGTTGAAAAATACAGTATAAATAGGGGTATAGCTGGTAAAAAAAAAAAAATAATGTCACTCTGAATGTCACTCATGAACTCAGGGCATAGCAGAGGTTACTTATGAGTGGGGATGGCCAATAAATCAATCCCAAATCAATATTTTGATACAGCATGCATAGTAAAGGAAATACTAAAAGGGCACCAGATAAGTTGATTGACACCCAGATTGTGGTTGTAGTATCAACTCTAGTGGAATGGTCCATATAGTTTGTTACTTTAAAGTGTCTGTAAAGATTATATTTTTTAAAAATTGTGTATTATTGTCAACCCTTGACTGGATTTAGAATGCATTAATTTGAAGTACAGTAGAGATGTGCACCAGTCCATTTTAGCCAGTCTAGCTAGTCTTGGTTCTAATTCAATGTCAGGTGTTGGTTATGGATCTGGTTTTGCTAATTCTGTTTCACCAGTTTTGGTTTTGCATCTGTATTTTTTTTTAAATGCTAAAACAGCTAAAATCATACAGAATAATTTTGTCTTGTTTTTGTTCCTCTATTATCAACCTCACTAACAATAAATTTTAGTAATTTCCAGTCAATTTTGCACACTTTACAGCTCACAATATTGTTCACCAATATCAGCCAAAGGCTGGCTGGCTAAACGAAAAGACTGGGTAGTGGCACAAACAAGAGGAGGAAAGATCAATATATTCCACCAAGATGGGATGTTGGTGGAATATACTTATTTGAATTAATCCACTCTTTTGTTCTACAAAAGAAAAAAGGAATTCCACATGTCTTAGTAAATTTGCAGTATAAGTATTTTAACATTTTTAAAGTATAATGTGTGCCCAAGATACTCAGCTAACTCAAAGGAAAGACAGTTTTATAGCTTCTCTAACAAGCAAACCCATTTTCAGCCGTGCTAACATAATTAAGACTATTAGTTTTCTAATGCGATTAGCAAACAAAATGTACCAATGTTGATGGAAATGGACCTCTATACAGTTATGTAGATATTCCTTTAAAAATCAGACATATGCTGCTAGTATAGTCCTTTCCCACATTAACAATGTATAGAGTGTATTTCTGATTAATTTAATGTTATCGTCATTAAAAAAAAAAGTGCTTTGCTTTTTTTTAATAAAAGGACATTTCTAAGTGACCCCAAACTTTTGAATGGTAGTGTACCTTGTGTGCCTAATGGGAAATTCAGGAAAGACAGGAGAGATTTGGAGTTGTGACATCACTTTAAAGCTAAAATAGAGCATACAGTATTATACAGAATCTATGAGCATAGCCTAGGGCTTGATTCCTATTGTACTCTAATGCCAAAGCATATGCAATTTTGGACTCAGAGTACAGTATGTGCAAAAATATGCTAATGTAAGTAACAGCCACCGGGATTTGCACTGAGGTGCCCACCTGAGCCTTTGTAGCTACCAGTTCCACATTCACAGCATCAATGTATATCAAGCAAATATCAAACTCTTGCTGTAAGTGCATCTGCTGTGGTTGGCTGCCACACCTGAGACTGCAGACGCAAGTTTCCTACATGCAGGATCGCAGTCAGTGGCTGATATGTGCCCCCAATAAGGTAATGACACATCCTTAACTTTTTTCTGATTCTCATTTCCTGGCATCAAAACAGCTTCTTCCTGACAATCACTTGTGACTGTATCCTCAGTAATATACAGAAAAGGATAAGGATATATTCCAATGCTGTCTGTATAGGAACTTTCTCCTTCTCCCGTTCTCACAGATGGTGAATATGTGAAACAAAGAGAAGGGTTAAATGTGTAGGACTATTTATTCGTCTTGAAACATGAATATATGACAGGGGTAAGACGTACCACACTCACATAGAGAGTGTGTTTTTGAAGCTCAAAAAGGTATCTTTTCTGGTGATGTAATGCGACCTTCACCAGACTTCACCACAGTGTCCAAATTATTAAATTAAGCGTACATTTCCACTTACTAGAGTTTAATGCTGTAACACATGTAAAGGTTTCTTTTTAGGTAAGCGTACCAATAACTCACAATTCGCAGGGATTTTTAAAGTACATCTGGGTTTCTTTCTCTTGGAAAAAACTTTTATTGCCAAACAGAAAAACAGTAAAAAAAGAACCACAAGTACACTGAAGAAATGGATCCAAGGGTGAGTGAGTGATGTTTTGTAGGATTCACATTAGCAATACATTGGAAACTTTCCGGATAAGTCTGAGATGTTTGGTGAGTGAACACCCAGTACCTTGGTTCAATGTCCAACAGTGACAAGATGGTCCAATATAAAAGGAAAAAACTCTTTGTGCAAGTCCAGAAAGCCAACCAACGCGTTTCGATTAAAATCTTTTTCAAGGCCTGTCTCTGGAGTGCACTGCATCCATATTTATACCCAGGGATCAGGAAGTGAATACTCCAGGAAGAGGAGGAACTATAGGGAAATTTGTTTCATAAATGCATATCTACACATTTCATAAGAGTAGGTAACATAACTTATAACATAGCTTATTTATAAATAATTCAAATCATACATCAAAATACAGAAAAAACTAATGAATAGAGCTAAAAACGCCCTTGCGTTCCACACACTTGGAACACACGGATATCCGGGTCTATGGTGACCGGCCTCACACCTCCTGCAATAACTCCTCCCACAGAATAGCCGTAAATCACGGGCCGGGGACAGCGTCTGCATGCAGGAGACTGGAGCCGTCCTTACATAATGGCTATGTGCCATTGGCCGGGAGAGGCATCTGTCCAGTGGGGGCTTGAACCAGCGCTGCGCCCGGAGTGGTCCCTGGTATCCGCCTTCCCGAATGACGTCAGCCAAATGCCGGGTTTCTGCGGCGCTCATTCCTAGATTGAAGTGGAAAGCATAGCGCTGTTTTGAGAATGATACATGTGGAACGCACGGCCATATTGGACCTTCTATCATAAAAAAGATCTATTTGTGTCAAATCTAACTCTTTTTTCATTCGTATCATGCCTAAGAGGTGTTACATCTATATCCAGAGAGATTTGGTTCTCTGGAGTTCTTTTGTTGATTTCAGCGGATTTTCCTGAATTTTTTTGGGATTTTTTATATGTTTTAGTTTTTTTTTAACTTAGATTTCTTAATTGAAGTCTCATTGTATTGAGATTCCTGATCTTTTTTCTGATAAAATTCAAAATCTCGTTTAAGTTTTTTTTGTTTCTTAGTGATAAGATCCTTTGTATTTTTATTAATTTTTATTTTTATTTCTTCTTCAAGGATGGTAAATTAAGGAAATTCCTCGAATGGTTTAACCAGATTTTGGAGGGCACTAATCCACTCATTTAGTGTTTGTAATTTTCCCTTTCTTTCTTTCATGATGTCTGACGTCATTCGGGAAGGCGGATACCAGATGACGCGCGATGGAGGGACCACTCCGGGCACAGCACTGGTTCAAGCCCCCACTTGACAGATGCCTCTCCCGGCCAATGGCACATAGCCATTATGTAAGGCCGGCTCCAGTCTCCTGCGTGCAGATGCTGTCCCCGGCCAGTGATTTACGGCTATTCTGTGGGAGGCGTTATTGCAGGAGGTGTGAGGCCGGTCACCATAGACCCGGATATCCGTGCGTTCCAAGTGTGTGGAACGCATGGGCATTTTTAGCTCTATTCATCCGTTTTTTCTGTATTTTGATGTATGATTTAAATTATTTATAAATAAGCTATGTTTTAAGTTATGTTACCTACTCTTATGAAATGTGTAAATATGCATTTATAAAACAAATTTCCCTATGGTTCCTCCTCTTCCTGGAGTATTTACTTCCTGATCCCTGGGTATAAATATGGATGCAGTGCACTCCAGAGACAGGCCTTGAAAAAGATTTTAATCGAAACGCGTTGGCTGGCTTTCTGGACTTGCACAAAGAGTTTTTTCCTTTTATATTGGACCATCTTGTCACTGTTGGACATTGAACCAAGGTACTGGGTGTTCACTCACCAAACATCTCAGACTTATCCGGAAAGTTTCCGATGTATTGCTAATGTGAATTCTACAAAACATCACTCACTCACCCTTGGATCCATTTCTTCAGTGTACTTGTGGTTCTTTTTTTACTGTTTTTCTGTTTGGCAATAAAAGTATTTTCCAAGTGAAAGAAACCCAGATGTGCTTTAAAAATCCCTGCGAATTGTGAGTTATTGGTACGCTTACCTAAAAAGAAACCTTTACATGTGTTAAAGCATTAAACTCTAGTGAGTGGAAATGTACGCTTAATTTAATAATTTGGACACTGTGGTGAAGTCTGGTGAAGGTCGCATTATATCACCAGAAAAGATACCTTTTTGAGCTTCAAAAACACACTCTCTTTGTGAGTGTGGTACGTCTTACCCCTGTCATATATTCATGTTTCAAGATGAATAAATAGTCCTACACATTTAACCCTTCTCTTTGTTTCACATATTCACCATCTGTGAGAACGGGAGAAGGAGAAAGTTCCTATACAGACAGCGCTTGGAATATATCCTTATCCTTTTCTGTATATCATTGTTTTACTTGTTTTGGTTGAACAAGCTTTTTTGGTTATATCGAGCTGCTCCTCTGTCCTTGCGCCTTGGAAACCTCCAGTGTTTTATATTTCATGTATCCTCAGTAAAACTATATTCAACATTTTATTGGTGTGCATTAGCATTGTTTCAGTGAGGCATACGAAGAACACTAATAGCCGCTCATCTCTGAGAACCTTGGTATAGTGTGCTATGAATTGGGGGCCTGGTTCAGTCCCGATTGCTGATCTACAAAGTTGCAGATGACAGAGAGTAGTTAGCCGCAGCCCAGACAAAAAGGAAATACACTGCTGACATACATTTCAACTACAGTACATCCAGCACGCATTCCAGCTACACCAGACTGCAGGGTGAGGTTCACTGTGACCACACAATCTCTATCCTCCAAATACAAGACTTTACAGAGGTTTTCAGTTAAATACCCTTGGTTCATCTGTTTATGCTAATATCAATTCGCATTGTGGCAGGGATGTTCGGGCCGTGCCCGGTGATTTGCCCGGCAGGCGACATTAGAGGGCTTGCTAAGCAGCAAATTTACACTGCTTAGCGAGTCCACATGAATCAGGCTCACAGAACAAATATTGTTTATTTCCTCTACTTCAAGTAAGTGCAAAACCACAAGGGCTAAAGGATCATATCATTTGGTATCTATACAGAGAGTTTGAACATTTTTCTGTACACTTGGGAGGGGTTCGGTATGAAATCCCAGCAGTTGGGAAAACGAAGTGAGATGATGGCAGTCAGAATCCCAATGGATTGTGGTAAATAATGTATTTTTACCCATGCCTGACCATACTCTCAACCAGCACCTACCTAGCAGCCTAACTTTAACCATCCACCTGTAGCCTAACCATAACCTCCCCTACCCTTGCAGACTAACCATAATCATCACATCTTGCAGCCTAATTCTAACCTTCCCCCCTCTGCATCCTAAGCCTAACCTCTCTCACCTGCTTTTACTCGATCACTCCCCATTACCCTCTGCACATTCTGTCTTTCTATCACACAAATTCCTTGGTGCAATCGCCATCACAATTCAAATGCTGTGCGTGGACACTGCAGTAGGGATGGCCATCGTTGCCATTGCCATCGATGGTTGCCATCGATGGCAATTCTGCAACAGGCCATCGATAGTGCTAAACTATGCAATGGATGACCATCGATATTTTTACATATCGATGGTCATCCATTGTGTTTGATTGATTCACCTGTGGGCCAATCAAAACACGGGGGGCAGGGCTTCGCGGGTGTCAGGGGGCAGAGCTATGCTCCTTGTCACGGCACTTTGAAAAAAAAAAAGCAAAACATTGTTTTGCTGTTCCATCGAAGGAGGGAAACCATCTGGTTCTCCCCCATCGATGGCAAAAGTATTCAACATCGGCCGTGAACCATCAATGATTTCGAATCATCGATGGTCGATGGCCATCCCTACACTGCAGCTTAGGCTTGTGTGCACTGCCATTATGGCTCAGATGCATGCTCAGTAACATAACATTGACCAATTTGTGTACAATAGCCAAGTATCTGACTATACTATATACAGTATACACTATAGGCCCTATATACTTTTCCATATACTGTATGTTATTATATGTATAATGTATATACATACATAATGTATGTATTCCATATACTGTATTGTACCTTAATTACCAATGCTTTGGAATTGGTTCTTGGTGTGTGCTGACATTTCTATTTAAACATTAAATAAAGAGAATTTAGGATTTGAATAGCGCACACATGTTTATGGTCAATACTGACCCATAATCTTAATGAGAAATGAGAGGTCATTAAGATTACACTGTGGGCCGTATAGGCTGTGTGCATGGTTTAGCTGTGTGCATAATAGTTTTGAAGTGCATCATTTTTAAAGTGCAGCATAATTTAAACTTTTAACTGCAGCGTTATACCGGCGTTACACTGAAGTGAAACAGAAGGACAGAAAACAACAACTGAGAAAACCAAAGACTGCTTTGAATGAGTTCAATTCATTCTCACAACATACCACTCATGGCTGCTTAATCTGGCTATTCATCCATAATATCACCTTTTTTACATCTGCAAACAACTTTTACTATCACTGTTAATAATAGTACTGTATGTGCACTGTCAGTTTTGAAAATGCCCAGCTGTACCTCTAATGACTTCACCTCTCCTGCTCTTCTATTGAAAGTAGGTCCCCCCCAAAATTTAATTGTTGGCCCTCTTCTTCTCTATCTCTATACGTCCTCTCTGGGTGAGCTTATTTGCTCACTCAACTTCCACTATCCCCTCTATGCTGATAACACTAAAATCTACCGCTCCTTCTCTGATCACTCTCCCTCTATCCTCACTCATATCTCCAACTGTCTCTCTGCTGTCTACTCTTGGATGACCCAGAGCTTTTTAAGACTTAAAATGTCAAAGACTAAGCTGACCTCTTCCCACCCTCCTGCATAAAACCCGACCATCTATCATCCTAACCTACTGTGTATGCTCACTTCTTTCCCTTCTGTGTCACCCCCGTCTGTCTAACCCTCCCTTTAGAATGTAAGCTCTCACGAGCAGGGCCCTCTCTCCTCATGTGCCTTTCTTAGAATATATAAACCTCTGCCACCCTGAGGATTGCTTCAGTGTCCTGTCCCCTGAAGCAACTATCCATATTAAACATGTACTTGTCCTAAACTGTCTTGTACTGTAATTTGTAATGTGTTTTTGCTCATAACTATGCTTTGTAAAGCGCTGCGTAATATGTATGCGCTATATAAGACCCTGTTAATAAATAAATAATTACATGACACCAGTACACTTCAATATTGACCATAAGCATGTGGCAATCCAAGAGGTCAAGACTACCCCAGAATTAGCGGCAACTACATTCCCTACTTCATTCCATCCCCACTCACCACCTCACCTATCCTAACCTACTGTATATTCGCTCTCCTCCCCCCCTCCCCCATTCTTTAAGTCAATATCCCCCTCCCCAGTGGAGCCCAGTACAACACCATCCTCACATTAAATAAAGAGTTAAAAAATTGCTTGTTTGAAAAAAAAATGCATTTAGATTTCACACCTGTAGGTGTGTGTGTAATAGCGAACAGGATGTTACAGGATTAATGTTCCGTAGTTTGGAATTGTGTTCAACCTTAAACCTTCTTTATTTATACAAGTGCAAATTATTCTTCCTTAGGAAAAGTCAGCAAGGTCACACCTCCCAGTAATGCACTGCCAGCCTTGCACTGGCAGAGTATAAAAGCTTGGCTATGGGACAAAGGATTCAGCTCATTACTGGTCCACCCGTGCCCGAGTAGAGTACGCAATGGTGTTCTCTGCTAGGATCTCATTATGGGTCGTATTTTTATGTGTGGGCCAGGCAAAAGGTAGGTGTGCCTCTTAAAAGTATTACAGTTAATTGATCATATCTTGTAAAATGGATTTATACTTTGCAAAAAAAACTAGTTTTGAACCATATGGAGTAAATTTAGTAAAGCTTCTAAAAAAAGTGTTGTTGTCCATAGCAACCAATTAGATTCTGTCTATCATTTTCTAGGACACAATAGAGAAATGATAAACAGAAACTTTAGTAAATTACCCCTATGAATTTTTTCAGTCTTGCTTTCTTACTTTTCCATGGGTGGACAAAAATTTCCACCAACCATTTTTTTTTCAGGTGTAATATGTGTAAGATTTTGTAGAAAGTTTGAAGACAATATTTTATATTATATATCCATTGAAATAGATCTACGGTGCAGGCTGAATTACTTGGGTTTTGTGAGAAATAAAAGTAGTCCGGTAAAGTGCAGTATACTAAATGTATTGTGACTGTGATTAACTGTATTTACACTTTAACTATTTTTAAACTTTTGACTGTACAAAAGTGATGTCATTATATATACCAAGTGTAATGGGCCCCATACATCAGCAATTAATTGTGACAATCCTCCGTTCTGGAGATGATTGTCACAATTAATCTTTAATGTGTGGCCCCCCCCTTATGGCGATCCCAATCAAAAATGAATAGGGATCGCCAATCGATTGCTGAATCAGATTTTTAAACATGTTTAAAAAATCTGGTTTTATTGGAGTTTCATTTTTGTATGTGTGGGCATTCTAACAGGAAAAATCTGCCGATCACTGAAACAAATCTGTAGTGTGTAAGCAAGTCAAATAGATTGAAGAAACAATTTATCTGGGGAAAAAAATCACTGGATCTGAGAAGCAATTAATTGTGATTGCAGGTGTATGGGGCCCTTAAAATATACAGTCTAAACTGGTTTATTTTACCGACATTAGAACCATATAGTGCTCCAATTCAGAAAATGGTGGCAATTGCTATATATATATATATATATATATATATATATATATATATATGTGTGTGTGTGTCTTTACTGTGAGACAGATTGTAAATCCTTTCAAATTTTGAATATCAATGCATTTCTTACTCATCAAAACGCAATTTAACTATTACATCTAAATACTGTGTTTACAACTTTTTTTTATTTATGCCCTTAGTGTTTGTGCTTTTTAACACTATTTGTTATTATTCATTATTTAATAAGTGTTATTTCAAAGCAGTATACTTAACTGTCTATAATTAAAAATATTGTAGTTTTTCCAATTATAGAAACTAAGTGGTAGAAGTGGTGACTTCTGCACACATGGGGGGAAATGTAATAGGGTGAGAGAACAAGAAAGTGAGAGATTTGGTTAGAAATCTCCAGTTTTTTTAAAGCAGCAATCATTTACACTGCAAAATCATAGTGGTGGTCCAAAATGGAGTAGGAATAGGCTGCAAATATGGAGGGTTATGGTTAGGGAAGTAGGGGGAGAGGGTCCTTATACTTTGACTCCACGAAACAGGATCCTGAGCATCAACATGTCCCTGGGAGTCTTCTGACCACCGGCATGGTAAGTGGTGGGATCCCATACCCAACCCCTGTCAGGGGGCCCCCACAGATTGGAGCACACTAGCTACCCCTCTTGTGCAGCAGCATAACCAGGCAGCCAGAATATGATCTGGAAATTATGTACACTGGAGCTACAGACAAAGTTTCCATATCAGAAGCGAGATATTGTCGAATACCCCCCTCCAAGAGTTTTTGGAGACAACGCCAATATTCAAATTCATTCAAATTTTAAAGATCTGAAAAAAAAACTCTGTTTAGTTCTCCCAAGGAAATCTGATCTGAACTGAGTCCCAGAAGTTTAGAATTCTGATTTTATCAATGATTAACTGTTTTTTTTTAAATCAATTGTAAACCGAACCAAAAGCCAAATCATAACCAATACACTTGTGGGTTATTTTTGCCAAATCAAAATTAGAACCAAACCAAAATACTGTATCTGTAATATTGTTTGACAAATTGGCCCATTGTAAACAGTAATTTTAGTTTGCAATTATAGCTTTTAAATTGTAATAATATAAAATATGTATTAAAAGTAAGAGAAGGAGGGGTAAAATGGTATATACCCTGAAAGGCACAATAGCAGTTTAAACATATAATTTGACAGCAGATAAGAACCACTTAGCTCATCTAGTCTGAAATGTGTCCGTATGTGGAGTAATACAGTAGTTACCACTTCCTCAATAATGATGCAGCAATATGTGCACTATAATTCTAGTTCCACCTGGATCATATGGGCATAAACTGGCCCCTCCAAGCTGGAGACGGTGGATGCAGGTGATCAGGTACGCCTTGACCGGCAATCCAGAGAATGAGAATGGTAGCGGCACTCCATATATTGGTAATTGCAGGGATTGCCAACAATTGCACCACCATCTACCAATTTACGGAGTGCCGCTGCCATTTTCATCCTCTGGATTTCCGAACAAGGCATGCCTGACCACTTGCATCCACTATCTCCAGCACGACAGGGCCAGTTTATACCCATATGATCCCGGTGGAACTACAATTATAGTGGTCATATTGCCACATTATCATTGAGCAAGTGGTAACTATTACTCCAAAAATGAATAACCATTATCTTGCATGTCTCTACTCTAGAGAGATGGTGCTACATGTTGGCCATTTATTTTATGTGAACCTAAGCTGCTTAATGAGTGTGGACATCCACTACTATTTTATTTGTATTATTTTAATTGTTATTTTCTATATTAAATATTGTGAAGACTATCCAATCTTAGTGTAATCATTTCGTATTGTTACCCGTCATCAAAAAGCGCTGCAATCCTCTTTTTCTTTTTATTGTACTTTATTACAGTAGTTACTATCCTGTGTTGCTTTTGCAACAGCATTGGTCTAACTCCCATCTAGAGCCACCTCAATTCATCTTTCGAGAGTTTTTTATTTCGAAATTGCATACAACAATTTATGGGAACCCATTAAGGGAGCTGCCAAGCTAATGGGAAAAGTCCCTCTAAGACCTATGGTCTATTCACATGCCTGCCCAAAGTTGTTAAAATCCAATGAGGATGGGTAAAGCATTCATTCCAAGTTGTACTGTACTATAAGACGAATAGCCAGTAATACAGACCCTCTCTGTCATTGTTTTACTTTACAGTAAATGACTAAACTCAATTTACTGCCATATGCCTTATAACAATATCCAAAATGCCATTCTCTTATTTTCATACTGTCCCAAGACACTATCTTAAAAAAATTACCTGACTCCTTATTTTTATAGTTAGAGAACATATGAAAGGGTTATACTTTATATATTAGTACATTTGGGATTGATTACCGTATACAGTACATGCATTCTTTAACATGTACTGTATACGGTAATCAATCCCAAATGTACTCAATTTTTTATGTAATCCTGGATATTACGATTAGTCACTGAATGTTTTTCTGCTAAATACCCTGTGATTCCTAAAGCTGATAGGATTCATCAGACAATCACAAACAACATTCTTTTTTTTATTCTTGATAAAATGTCTTAGACTTAAAAAAGTTCTTTCCGCTCTAGAGAAATGAACAATAATGAATTTATCTTTGTTCCACGAACAATTTATATTCCCAGAGACTAGGAAGGGGGGCACATCTTCCTCATGTTTGTAAATGTCAGTAACACAGAGTCTATCAGCAGCTCATGTGATTGGGCAGTTTAAAGCGGTGTACACTCCTATAGATTTATCTCTCCAATTTGTCTGGTCGGAACATTAATCTGGTAATGAATAGCAGCAAATTAAATGTAATAATTTGCTCCCAAAAACTGGAAAATGGCCAAAAACTGTTATTTGAACAAATCTGTTAGATCAAATTGACTTAACCTATTTGTATGAATGGCCGTTGTATTTTTTTCCAGCGTTTGGGGGCAAATGATCAATTTAACATTTTCCCCATACTGTACATTACCAGATTTTTGTTCCCACCAGACAGATTGGACAGATAAATCTGAAGGTGTGTGTCCAACTCTCATTATTCTGCTAGGCCAAGTACGTGCAGCAATGGATGTGAACATAGCAAGGAAGAACAATGAGAATGATCATTACATTTCATGAAACAAGTGTATGTCTAATACCGTTTTTAAACTATTTACTTCATAAGGTTTTATACATAACTATTCATATGGATGACCAGCGGGCAGCATGCCAACAGCCACAATATCTACTCTAGCATCCTGAAAAAAGGAATGGGTCCGGGCACATATAGAGTAGATACTTTTCCTGCTTGGTGACACTCAGAGAGTCAGAGTCCCAACTCTCCCCTCTTCCTACCAAAAAGCCTCAGTTTCTGTAAGTACAGGCCTCACCCCCAACCCCTACCCACTTAGTTAATGCCACTGCCTGTCAATCAAGCGGTGTCAAAGGAGGACTATGCGTGACATTGTAGGGCCGTTTTTCACAAGTTCAGCATGGGCCTTGTGTAACCACAGATTACGATAATCGTGACTCGTGCAGCTGGTCTCCCGCAACCATCTCCGAGTCTTGATACTGTACATATACAGAGGGGGGATCCAGGATCTTTTCTGATGCAGGTTTTCAAATATAAGGCTGCAATTATAATCTGAATTGATTATATCTAATGCTTTGAGTGGAAGTTTCAAGAGAACAGATAATTTAGGATTCATCAATCATGCTAACACCAGTTGAATAGGAAATTAATTAAAAATTAACGTATCCATTAATGAAATAGTTAGTTGACCAGAAACACATGGGGCCAAATGTAATAGAGTGTGAGAATCATAAAGTGAGATATTTTTCCCATTTTTTTTTAAAAGCGGCAATCATTTACTTTACAAAATTGACCTGGTTTTGCGGTATACATGATTGCTGCTTTAAAGAAAAGGGAAAACTCTCCCAAAATCTCTCACTTTCTGATTCTCACACCCTATTACATTTGGCCTATGATCTTCTCTGCTAAAATATTCAGATTACTTCTACAGGCAATATAACTGCCCTTCTAGCCAAGCATTGAAGGCTGTCAGATCCGACTCTTTTTTTTAAAAGTTGGATGTTTTGTCGAAAATTGACATTTTCTGCCGTTTTTACAGATCCACGGGCTTTCTGAGATTTGACAGTCATAGTGTATAGCGAAGGGTAGAACCTCACTTGCCAATATAAAATAGGATAGAAAAGCTAGGAATAGTGTAAAATTAATACATAAAAATACAGAACAGGCAAAAAAGGAATTGCATGCAGTCCAAATAGACTCCTCCAAAATTTGACAGTCAGAGCATTGAATTCTGACTGTTGACTTACTGTTGAATCGAACAAAAACGTCAAAAACTATTGGGATGTACCCCCTCCATCTTTAATAGGTGCTCCAAGATATAAGTGAAAGCTAGTGTCTACTGCTAAAACCACCTTTCCTATATACTCTATGGGGTAAATTTACTAAGATGGGCATTCTATTTCAAATTGGATGTTGCTATGGGCAACCAATCAGAATCTACTTCTTATTTATTTAGCATCTTCTAGAAGATAAAAGACAGTATCTGATTGGTTGGGAAAGTGGCTCTAAATTGCACACCCTCAGTAATGAAAGGTGCCACCTGCTGAGAAGAAAATGGTTTACACAGAGACAGAGGGTGCAAATGCACTATGCGATCATTACATTACAACACAATATATACTAAGAGGTTGTTAGTATATCATTGGCCAGTGATATTGGCCTGCCAACCAATAGTGCATTTGCACCCTCTCTCTCTGAGTATCTGATTGGTTTCCCAATTTCCCTGTATATCTCTGCCCAACTCCAAACCTGGTAGTATTGGCATACAAGTTGGCATACAGTATTTGTGCCAACAAGAGCGTACTGATTTGGCTTTACAGTGTTTGTAATAAATGCAAAAGACACATCTTTACGCAATAAATAATTGTACAAAGTTGTCATATACAAAAATAATTATCTTACTAATATACCGTATATACCACAGGTTCTCAAACTCGGTCCTCAGGACCCCGCACAGCAGGTCTCCTCACAGAATCACAAGTGAAGTAATCAGCTCCACCTGGTGATCTTTTAAAATGTGTCAGTGAGTAATTAATGGACCTGTGCACCTGGCGGGTGACCTGGAAATCATGAACTGTGTGGGGTCCTGAGGACCGAGTTTGAGAACCCCCTGGTATAGACAATATAAACTTCCAAAATGGCTTAATTCTTGGAGGCAATGGGTGACACATATAGGGTATGGGTCATAAAGTTGACAGTAGGAAGGTCAACATACATTAGGTTGACCACCAAATGCCGTCAGGGCTTATATCAACCCATGAAATAGGTCAACAAGGCTAAATTTAACAGGGTCATAAGGTCGACGCAACCATTAGATCGACAATAGAAAGGTCGAAAGTCAAAACGTCAATAGGATCTTTTCACTTTTTTGGTGTCTATGACACGAAAGTTGACATGGACACATATCATTGTAATGCGTCCTATTGCACGGCTCGCTGGGATCGCCATGCTTCTAGCACGGTGCCTCGATGCGCTTGGCACACTATGAAAAACTCATGCCGATATTCTGACTGTCGACCTTCTCGTTGTCAACCTAATGCTTGTGTCGACCGTCCGACCCTGTCGACATTCTCATTGTCAACCTAATGCTTGCGTCGATCGTCCAACCCTGTCGACCTATTTCAGGTGTCGACCTAAGCCCTATAGACCTTTGGTGGTCGACCTAATAGATACTGTCCACCTAGAGACCGTATCCTCACGTATCAGAGGAGGCAGTAACAAGATAAGATCAGACTCTGAGGAGTGAATTTATGAAGCTTGGAGAAGTGTTATCTATCCCCATAAAGAACATTATGAGCAAGGTGATAATGGTTCAGCCAATCAGCTACAATATGTAAATTGACAGGTAAGAGCTGATTGGCTGAACCATTATCACCTTGCACTTAACGTTCTTTATGGGGATAGATAACACTTCTCCAAGTTTTATAAATTCACCCCTCAGTTCCTGCAGCCTACAGCCTCCACTAGTTATGCAGCACTGTGCTATAATGGCAATTTACATAGTTTGTCACTGCCGCTTCGAATCTGAAAGGTGTTGGGAGGTACACGTCAACTGCATGATCTGGCAAATCGAAAAAATGTTTAGGACCATTGGTGCCTTAACTAGAGACCTTGGGAAATATTTATCACAGTCCACATTTTTAATGCAGATGTGTTAAATATTGTTCACATAAATTGGTACAGTATTGTGAAAAATTAAAAGTTTCACTGGAATTTACAATTCACCCTTTGATTACCAACGTTGCCATGAGAGATCTGCTAAAAATGCCAAGCCTGTAATTGATGAAAAATGTATCACTTTAGTTATTGCCGGCAAATGACTTGAAGTCAATTCATTGAAGTTTAGTTACATTTTGCACCCCCCCCCCCAAAAAAAATAAACAGTCTCTGTGAGCACCGATGGCATTATTACAGTATATGTCGCACATCTCTCCCAGCAGCGTTGGCACTCACAGGGTTAAGCTCTTACCACAGATGGCTCTAGTATAAAGGGGGCCATACACTAGTGCAAACTGAATTTCGATACATCGGCCCGATAAATCGTGTGAAAAGTGTCACATCATATGTGTTTTACTTAGATAGAGGGTACACACGGTAAAGCTGGCCATACATCAGAAAGATATTGTACCCAATCATACAATCTCAATTGATTGTAAGATGGATTGTATGCAGATTGTGTGCACATCTTGTGTACACAATCATACAATCAATCATAAGATGGATTGTATGACTGATTGTATGATGGATTGTATGCAGATTGTGTGCACATCTTGTGTACAAAATCATGCAGCAGATGGATTGTATGACTGATTGTATGATGGATTATGTGTAGATTGTGTGTCCAAAAACCACCAAGGACTGCTGGGGATTTCAAGGGAAATTGTACACAATCATGAGTGCAATCGATCTTAAGATCGATCTTTCTGATGTATGGCCAGCTTTAGATATGCACTATTTTTCTATTCGATTTAGAAACAAAATCGAATAGAAATCTAATCGAATATCGAATGGGCATCAAATGGTTTTTCTACATTTGATGCAGATTCTATCCCAATGCATGCTCCCGTGTAGTGTATGGTATCGCCTGCTTAAGAGAAACCTATGAACCAGCTTTGTGGTTGGAACTGAAGGGACTGTGATCGTCCATTGTACATCAGGGGGCTCCCTAACCTTTTTGAGCCCCCCCTTGCCTCTGGGCGTTGGAAGTAAATGTTTTCCACTGATCCTCTACATCTTTTGTTTTTTTTACTTTGCAAAATGAATGGAAGTCTCAGCGGCGTAACTACATTTTTGGCGCCCCCCGTCGTTAAAGGGAGGGCGCCCAGCCACCCACCCGCCGCACCAACCCCCGCAAACCCCCCCATCCCCAGTCTTTACCTGTGTTCAGTACGTACGCGCTGGTCCCGGCTCCCTTCTTCTTCTATGAGGACCACCACAAAATGTCCGCCCCCATACAGCAGACAGTTTCAGAGAACTGTCTGCTAAATGGGGGCGGACATTTTGTGGTGGTCCTCATAGAAGAAGAAGGGAGCCGGGACCAGCGCGTACGTACTGATTACTGAACACAGGTAAAGACTGGGGATGGGGGGGGTTTGCGGTGGTTGGTGCGGCGGGCGGCGGGGTGTAACTATAGCACTGCAGCCCCCAGCGCCCGCACATGCATAGCGCCCCCCCCCCCCCCCCCGCGGTCGCGGGGGCTGCGGTGCTATAGTTACGCCACTGGGAAGTCTTCTTTCTTGCAATAGTCCACATGTAATTAAATCAAATAGACATCTGAAACTTGATATAATATAAATATAGCCAAGATGTTAATACCTTAGAACAGTGGTAGCCAACCCTAGCCTACGAGAGCTACGAACAGTTCACATTTTCCAGACAACCTAGCTGCTGCACAGCTGCACTCATTAATCACTGACACATTTTAAAAGATACACAGATGGAGCTAATTAGCTCACTTGTGATTCTGTGAGGAGACCTGCAAAACATGTACTGTTGGTAGCTCTCGAGGACTAGGGTTGGCTACCCCAGCCTTAGAAGCTGTGCTAAGATAACGATCATCATTGCATATCATTGTGCCAGAGCTTGAGAATGGGAAACAGCAATACTGTATGTTTAGGCAGTAATTATATGCGTATCTTACACTAAAACATTCATGAACATCCCCCTATTACTGAGCACCTTTATGTTGCCTCAGTAGAGTGTTAGAATGCAAGGTAGTCTAAAGGGGCCTACACATGGGGTGACACTGCTGAGCAAGCAATGTAGATTGCTCAGCAAGATAACTCAGCACACATGGCTGCACAGTCAGGGTTCTCCGGCGATGTAACTAGCTTTATCCAGCAAGCTGGATATTAATCTCTGCGCATCACTATTGCTTTGGCCACTACACACGGAGTGATGTAGGGGCATTTTCTAAGCAAAATGCCCTGAAATCTCTCCATGTGTAGGCCCCTTTAATTTGCAATTTTAGTTAGTGAAGAGATGCTAATCTAAAATTTAGTAATACAAAGCAAGCATTCCAAGGACACAGGGACATTGTTTGACCTGTCGCAGCAGCGCTTAATCTTCTGAAACACAATGCCCTTATCACCTGTTCTGTAACTTCTGTCCATGAAGACAATTGGAATTGTTTTTACAGGGCCATTATTGTTATTTAGAAAATTTGTCACAGAGACCTGTAATAGACATACAGACTTATTGAGATGTGTGATATTATTTTGTATTCCTATTAATTGCTACAAAAGTTCTGTGCAGCTGATTTATATTATCAGAGCTGCAATCACAAATTGTGGGGCGCAGCACACAAACACACACACACACACACACACACATATATATTATAT
Source organism: Crinia signifera (assembly GCF_055691185.1). Lineage (NCBI taxonomy): Eukaryota > Metazoa > Chordata > Amphibia > Anura > Myobatrachidae > Crinia > Crinia signifera. The sequence goes on along the minus strand of NC_139227.1, from coordinate 84,936,878 downwards.
ATATTATATGTACGGCGCTGCGGACACTTTGCGGCGCCTTATAAAAAAACGTACTACTGCTACTACTATTAGGGATCTACACCAACCACTTTTCGTGTTTTGAGTTTTGGGTTCTGATTACCTTCAGGTTTTGGGTTCTAATGGGTTTTGCCAAAACACCCCCTAAACTTTTTGGGTTTGGGGTTCTGATTTTTTTTTTAAAAGCCTAAAAACTTTTTTTTTTGCTCCTATGCTATTATTAACCTCAATAACATTCATTTCCACTCATTTCCAGTCTATTCTGAACACCTCACACCTCACAATATTGTTTTTAGGGAAAAAGGTTGCACTGAGGCAGCCGGATAACTATGCTAAGCCACACAAGTGTGTGGCACAAGCACCTGGCTCACCTAGGAGTGGAGTTTGAAAAACTAGGCCCCAAAAAGACCCCTATCTGGCTTAATCGTGTTTACGATGTGCAGCCGCGGAGCAGTGGGCGTTTCGTGCAGCACAGTCTTGTTCTGCAAGTATTTAACTGTTTTAAGCAGTTTAATAACCAATAAGACCCCTATCTGGCTTGATCATGCTATTAATTATCTGATTGCTCAACTGTGGGAGTATTACCAGTCGTCTCTGAAAACATTGACTAATGGGTGGAGGGGAGGGGGGGTAATTAATTACTAGGTGGCAGATGGAAAAGAGTTCCCCCACCTCTCTAGGATCACTTTTACCCCTGGTTTGGAGCTGTATACCTGATCAGAAACGGGAGCTTCCTATCTAATCGTACGTGTTCAGTTTAATACCCAGTAAGACCCCTATATGGATTGATCGGGTTTACGATGTGCAGCCGAGGAACAGTGGGCATTTCGTGCAGCACTGAGTTGGTCTGTGAGTGTGCTGTGCTGTGTATCTGTTGTTATCAGTTTACTATCTAATAAGACCAGGGCTATTTTTGTGCAGGCTCTAGCAGGAACTGTGGCCCTTATTCTAGCTCACTCTTTCTGACAAAATATTTCTTAGATGGACAAAACCATGTGCACTGCAGGTGAAGCAGATGTAAAACCCCACCCAAATCTAATTATCTCTGCACAAGTAACACCTGCCTCACCTGCAGTGCTCATGGTTTTGTCCATCTAAGAAATATTTTGTCAGAAACAGTGAGCTAGAATAAGGGCCACAGTTCCTGCTGGAGCCTGCACAAAAATAGCCCTGAATAAGACCACTATCTGGCTTGATCGTGTTGTTGACCACCAGCCGAGGAGCAGTGGGCGATTTGTGCAGCAATCAATTACTCGCAGCAGTGGGATTGGTCAGCTCTGTGATAGATTATAATTTATTAATACCACTCTCAAGAATGCAACCAGTTGTATGCGTTTAAAGACAAATCCAGTTAATCCATGAATGACTCTAGGCAGTGAGATTAATGAATGGTGATGGCTTGATCGTGCAGGTATGTTTCCCAACAAGGCAATCACTGACACAGCAGCGGCGGGTAGCACAGGGGTATAGGGCCAGGGCTAACACAGGGGGGAAGGGGACATGGCTGACACAGGGGGAGGGGGACAGGGCTGACACAGGGGAATGGGGACAGGGCTGACACGAGAAGGATGACATGGCTGACACAGGGGGAGGGAGACATTACGATGTGAGGCGTAATGTGTAATGGGCATCACGGTCTGAGGCGTAACGTGTAATGGGCATCAGGGTGTGAGGTGGTATGTGTAATGGTCATTACAGTGTGAGGAGCAATGTGTAATGGGCTTCGCAGTGTGAGACGCAATGTGTAATAGGCATTACGGTCTGAGGTGTAACTTGTAAGGTGCATCACGGTGTGAGGCGTAATGTGTTAGGGCAGTGGTTCCCAAACTGTGTGACTAGGCACCCTGGGGTGCCTCAGGACACTTACATGGGTGCCTTGGGTTGGTAGACCAGGATCAATTCATATTAGTTATGGTCAATGTAACAGGCAAAACCAGTGCTTGTGGCTGCCAATCATAACATATGTGGACAAACAGGATCAAATCCTGTCCCTCACCGCATAACTGTGACAGATAAGCACAATGTACAGTACATCATTTAATATTTTTTCTTGAATTTCTGAAACATGTGACTTAGGGGTGCCTTGAAAACATTTTGATGCTCTAGGGTGCCGTGATTCAAAAAAGTTTGGGAACCCCTGTGTTAGGGTCATCACTGTGTGAGGCGCACTGTGTAATGGGCATCACAGTGGCCCTTATTCTGATCGGTGCGGTAATATCCGCGTGCGTTCGTGCCGCCGATGTTTTGTGTCTGCGCATGTGCAGAGGCGTCTCTGCGCATGTGCGAGCGGGGCGTATGGCCAAATCCCGCATGAAATATGAACATTTCGAACAGGGGGTGGAGAGGGGCGTGAAGGGCTATTTGGGCTCATTACCAAATGCATACGCCCCGCGTTTCATGGGCGTACCCATGCAAACGCTGGGCGTACGTATGGTAATGCGGCCGTGACGCACGTGTAGGGGGCGGACATATGACATCGCCGGATGTCAGCTGCCCGCCCGGATCCCTGCTTTTGCACGGAAAAATGTCCGTGTGGTCTGAGGTTGCGGGAGCTGGTGGAGCACTCTGTCCTGCATTCGATGGTCTGCGACCATCGAATGATGGGGGAGGTTCCCTGAGATGGAGGAGGCGTATTCCGTGAAAAATACACGTGCGGTCCGTTCGGCCAGCTTCTTACCACGTACGGACGGAGTTGGCGATCCATATGGAAGGCGGGGTTTCGCACGCACGGTCCTGGCCGCATATTCGGATCCGGCCGCACCGATCAGAATAAGGGCCAGTGTGAGGCGTAACTTGTAAGGGGCATCACGGAGTGAGGCGTAATGCGTTAGGGACATCACGGTGTGAGGCGCACTGTGTTATGGGCATCACGGTGTGAGGCACAACGTGTAATGAGCATCACCTGTGAGGCGCAATGTGTAATGGGCAATACGGTGTATGGCATAACATGTAATGAGAATTATGGCATGTGGTATACTATGTAATGGATGTGTGATGTGTAATAGGCATTATGGCGTGTGCACTGTCCCTCTTGTCTATATATTTTTTTAAATTGTCAAGCCCTGGCATAATGTGTAATGGGCATTACAGTGTGTGGCATTATGTGGAATGGGCATTACTGTGTGTGTGGCATTATATGGAATGGGCATTACTGTGTGTGGCATTATATGGAATGGGCATTACTGTGTGTGACATTATATGGAATGGGCATTACAGTGTGCGGCATTATGTGTAATGGACATTACAGTGTAAATTTTTGCAGCGCACTTTCCCTGTTTCTAGTGTGTGTGGGAGAAAAGTGTATATACATAAATAAGTCACCTTCTATTTAGTTTGCATTGATGCCCAAATAGGCCTTGATAGACACGCCCAGTAGACTGTGATGGACACGCCCAGTAGGTGGTAATGGTCATGCCCCTCCAATGGTGTACCCCCTAAGAAAATGGGCTGTGCATGCCTATGTACGGTCAGCAACCCTTTCTCTTCAATTATGTGTGTGAGGAAACATATCAAGCTTTAAATTCACGCTGATAATAATTTTATTTGTTTTTACTTGTAATAGCATGTCCAACTGGCATGTCACTTAGCTGCCTTGTGAACAGTCACATATGTCTAATTGTTTCAGTCTGATTAGATCAGACTACTGAATAAACAGATCAAATGATCCTCAAAATGTGTGCCATCTGTATTCATAGGTGTTTCGTTATCTAACATTAACTTTAGGGTGATATATGCAGTGGTCAGTGTTGGGTTGCAATTTTAATTTATTAGGACTAGATGTACTAGTGGTCTATAGTGCAAGTGGCATTACTGTATGTGCTGCGTACAGTTAAACTGGCACGAGGGGGTGGGGGGCAGAAACTTTTTGGCAGGGGGGAGCAAAATGTATAGTCACGCCACTGGCTGTACCATATGCACCGTGGCTGGTCAGCCCTGGACGGGATACCTAGGGGAGTGGGGACACCCTCATTAAATGGGTTTGAACTAACAATTATGCATAGTTAAAATCTACATATAGTACTAACTGTGCAAGAGCAAATACTGTAGCTCAGCAAGGTGTTTGCCTCCAGTGAAACAGGTCTCAGGTTCCAATCCTAGGCATGGCTGCTAAGCAATGTATTTGTTTCAAATAAATGATCATGTAAAGGAATATGTTGCAATGTAAGAATATTTATAGAAATATTTTCTGGATTGTGTGTGTGTGTGTGTATATACAGTATATCTACACACACACAACACACACACATGCATACTGTACATATAGGTATATACATTTGTGTCTGAGTGAGTGTGTGGTGGTGGTTTTGGTGGTGGTGGTGGAGGGTTTCTCCAATATTTATCTTGAACTTACGCCAACTGGAGATTCCATTTTACACTATTACAGCCATAGATTTATTACAAATGTCTAGCCCACTACAGATACAATGCTCAGCATTAGTGGCAGATTAAGGGCCTCATGGAGCTGAAAATGTCTAAGGTCCTATTATGAGAAATGGAGGATGTTAGCGAAATGCCATAGTAGCATTTAGAACCCATACACTAAAAGTCCAAATGTGTGGAAAATGGTATTGCAATTTCAATGCTTCAATACTTATGAGTGTGGCCAACCATGTAGCCAGTTGGTGATCATGGGCCATTTTTTTGTGTAACCCTGGAGCTGCAGTTTCATCTGCCCCATTGTTAATCTGGCCCTGCACAGCTTGTATGGTCAATTCATTGCTATGGAAATGAAAGCATAAAGTAATATATGTATAGGGAAACGGAAATGGAATGTTGATCTTTCAGTCCCTGGCTTATTTATCCTTAGGGCTGGGATGAATCAATTGAAAAATGTGGTAAAAGCCCTCCTTCCTATTTTTCCTGCAATTGTGTTTATAATTGATTTCATTTTATGAATAAATTGCAATATATGATTTTTTAAATTGAGCGCTCTCCTTTTACAAAATATATGACCCTCCTTCCTTTTTGACTGTCTGTAATCAATACCCAGTTTGTTGTATCACTGTTTCCAATCGTAAAGCGCAATGGAATTTGCTGCACTTTATAACAAACCGTTAATAAAGAAAAGTACAGTTGGAGCCCCTGTCAGCCATGCTGAGGAATTGCCAGATCTCCTGAGCTGGCACAGGCTGGAGGACAGGAGTTCCATCTGACGGGCACATGTGAGTGTCTGAGGGAGAAGGGCAGGGAGAGCTGGAGTAAGGCGGCGGCGGGCTCAGACAGAACGCGCCGCGCAAGCATCTCATGCGCGCATGCCCCATTCTTTCGGATGGCGGAACACTGAGGTTGGCGATGCTATCGCCAGGAGCAGATCAAATGAGAGCTGCTCCATATGTAATGTAATGTTCATATCAGTATATCAATTTCTCTAATAGGACCCTGGTATATACTGTACAAAACTCATAGATTTCCAGACAAATAAATAAGTCATGATGATAAAAATCTAGGTAAATCTTACATTTGTATACAAAGAAGGTTTAGGATGGAATACATGATTCTGGCCCATATGTGAATCTGGATTCGATAATCAGAGAATTAGCAAATTAAGCGATTATCAAAATACTATGTATGTGTACCATATGCATCACTCATACACAAGGGGAAATAGCTTTAGAAAAGTTGTTTCGATTGTAAACGTAATGTCACCGGATTTATCACATGTAAAAAATGGCACACAAATCATACAGATGGGTCAGGTCCCATCTTGGCAGGGGATGGCGCTGGCGTCGCCAGCCGCCATCCCCCGCCAGCGCCATGGCGATGGTGAGAAGGGGACGCGCGCGCACGAGAGGCGCGCGCGTCCCCTTCCGACGGCGCTTCCATCCGTTCCCCCGGGTCCCCGCCGGCTTGCCGGCGTTAATTCGGGGTCCCCGCCGCCTGCCCGCATCCCCCCCTAACCCCCCCTAACCCTGTCCGTCTCCCTGAGGCGGAGACGGACAGGGTTTCCGTCGCGCTGGCGACGGAGACTGAGACGCGCGTGCGCGTGAGACGCACGCGCGTCTCAGTGTATTCGCTGGCGCGGCTGCTGGCGGGTCGCCAGCGCGGACGTTCTGGCGACCCGCCAGCCAGGATGGGACCTGACCCATCTGTATGTGAGCCCTCTCGGGGAGCTGCCGGGGGAGCGCAAGTGAAATCGGGTATGACTTGTCCTTAGGATAAGTCAGACTTGTGTATGGGGGGGTCTTTAAACCATAATAACCTTTTAGCAACTTTTAGCTAATAGTATGTTAATTAAATAATATTATAGGAAACGTTAGGTTTGAAATAATAACTGCTAATGAACTTTTTGTTTATTTTACAGCTCACTTTGCAGAACTGGTGGTCTCATCTGATCATGAGTATATATATCACCAGCATCTTGGTAAATATTATTTACTATCTACTGTTTGTTGTCAGTAATCTTCATAGTCCCATCCTATAAATACATTATTACAGTAGTTAATGTCTATTGTTTAATGTAGTAAATAGGTAAAGTATGTTATTTACCTGAGTAACTTATAACATGCTCAAACTTTTCGGATTACAGTGTACGGTTTATACGGGACATATATTTGCATAGTTTGTAAAAAGTTCAAGATTCATTCAGTTATTGGGTAATTTTAAAATCAAGTAAAGGGGTATTGTATTGCCCGGAAGGGTGCGGAGGATTCTCCGAGTGCGAATCATCATGACACCCGGCACACTTTACAGCGGGCCGAATTAGCTGAAAAATGCTTGCACAGTGGTGTAACTACAGTAAGGCAGCCCCCGCTGCCGCTTGGGGCGCAGCCATGAATCATGCTGACTTTCAACTACTGTACAGTGTACACAGAGCTGTGTACAGAATAGGTGGGTGGGTGGCCTGGGACGTTGGAGGTGGAAGCAGCAGTGTCCTCTGGGGTAGGAGGAGGATTCAGCTCACGTACATGAGCCAATCAAACCCACTTCCAGGCATTCAACCCGATTTCCGGCCTTTGTGTTCCACGAGCCTTACTGACTGTGCAGTCCACCCAACTTCTGGGTTATGCGTTCCACGCTCAGGAACAGAGTTTCCACCATAGCTGCAATTTCCATTCTCTCTCCGTCCGGCACCAGCAGGTAATCAAGGTGACTACTATACAGAGGGAGCAGCATGTAGTGTCCTATTATAAAGGGGTTGCTGTCTGTGGCATCCTACTATACGGGTGGAGCGGCATGTGGTGGGCAATACTATAAAGGGGAAGCAACATGCAGTGTCCTATACAGGGGGAGTGGCACATAGTGTCCTATTATACAGGGTGAGCAGCCTGAGGTGTCCCTATTATACACAGTGAGGGGCCTATGGTATCCTTTTATGCAGGGAAAGAGGCTTGTGTGGACCTACTATGCATGTGGAGCAGCTTCTGGTGTCCTACATTTCCTGGGAAAACAGCTTGTGGTGTCCTACCATGCAGGGGGTGCAGCATGTAGTGCCCTTATATGCAGTGAGAGCAGCCTGTGGTGTCTACTATACAGGGAGAGAAGCATGTAGTGTCCTACTGTATAGGGGAGCAGCCTGTGGAATCTACTATACAGTGGTAGCAGCAAGTAGTGTCCTATACAGTGGGAGCAGCCTGCGGTGTGTCCTACTATACAGGGGACTAGCATGTAGTGTCCTACTGTACAGGGGGAGCAGTATGTAGTTAACTACACAGGGGGATGGGCCTGTGGCATCCTACTATACAGAGGAAGGGCCTGTGGCATCCTACTATACAGGAGGAGGGGTCTGTGGCATCCTACTATACAGGGGGAGGGACAGTAGCGTAACTACAGTAAGGCAGCTCCCCGCTGGTGGCCAGCACACGCAGCACTTACATGCCAGTTGCAGCACTACTGCACACCCTGCTGGCTGAGCGCTGGAGTCAGCCATGGCACAGGCGCGGCCATGAAACTCGCTGCAAGTCTCAACTACTGTTCAGAGAGCCAACTATTGGCTGCTGTGTACAGAATAGGCAGGTGGGTGGGCAGGGGGCGGCCTGGGACGTTGGAGGGGGAAGCAGCAGTGCCTTCTGGGCTCTCTGCCTCTCTCCTGCTGCTTCTCCATTATGTGTATGATGTCACACACTGATAAGGAGCCAGGAAGCCAGCAGTGAGAGGGAGCAGAAGCATAAAAAAATAAAAAATAAAAAATATATATATATATATATATATATATATATTATTATATATATATATTATTCCAAACGGACAAAGGCACTCAGAGGCTTGATGCAGGTGAAAAAACTGGAGGAATTTTTATTCCATTGCCTGTCTACGTTTCGGGGGTCATGCCCCCGTCGTCAGGACACAAAGGCACAAGTAACGTTACTTGTGCCTTTGTGTCCTGACGACGGGGGCATGACCCCCGAAACGTAGACAGGCAATGGAATAAAAATTCCTCCAGTTTTTTCACCTGCATCAAGACTCTGAGTGCCTTTGTCCGTTTGGAATATTGTGCATGGATGTCTGTGTCGACACAGACCATCGACTCATGGCAACAGAGCAAGCCACACGGAAACGCAGCTCACTTCAGTCCTGAGTGACAGGTCCTTCTCTTGGTATATATATATATATATATATATATATATATATATATATATATATATATATATATATATATATATATATATTAGGCAAAAGGTCCGGCACTCCAAACAACTATAGATGACTTGGTGCCCTCACAGGAAATAAAACATAGTCGGCGGTGGTTCGGCACTCGGATAATGATAGCAAATACAGGATGTCTTTGACAACATTTTAGTTTATCTCCAAACTGTTTTCAAGGCAACAAAAAGTGCAGAACATTACAGATATATATTGTATACAATAATTGAATGCAGTGACAATAATTTATGATAATAAAGAGTGGACACATAGTCCTACAGATACAACCGGCCCTTTGAGGGTGACCAAACTGCTGATGCGGCCCCCGATGAATTTGAGTTTGACACCACTGCTCTAGATAGTTATTTTTATGACATACTGTCATAGCGGTAACAGCCAACAGTTTAGTTGCAGTACCAGCCAGTAATACAGGTTGGCAGTATAGAGCAGCATGCCTACAATATAGTGAGGATTAAGCAGGTACTGCAGTAGAAGTTGGTAAAAATGATAGAAATGCTACTGTATCTATCAATCTATCTATCTCTTTATCCCTTTATTTTCTACCTACAATACAGTTAAATGACTCATTTTTTTAAATCTCTTACAGGTTTTATAGGCGTTTCTGCTTTAGAAGAAAATCCAGACCTCTTATCTAGGAACCTTCGTTTGGTGAATAGTAAGTCACATCTTTCTTAATACAATATATATTTATGTCCTGAAGATGGGGAGGGTAAGCCCCGAAATGCAGTCTATCTAGGATTAAAGCCTGGTCCCACTCTTTCATCATTTGAAAGACTTCCATTTGCACCTATTGTTAGAGGATTCAACCTGTTTTGTTAGAGTCACCAGAGCCAGCTCACCAGCCACAGCAAGTAAGCCCTGAGTGACGGCTGCACCCAATTCTAGTGTTTTAATGCGAAGACATAGTTGCAATGGTGACAGCTGTTATCCTAACAGCTGTTTCAACTGCTCCTTGGCAGTTTTCATCAGAGGCAACATGCATAGGACACAGAGCCCACTTTTAAACCTGATAATTGCGCCAAAACAGTATGCAAATAAAGCATTCATGACATCACTAACATGTGGTAGCAGTCTTCACAATGAGTGACAGCAGGAGGCGTGGTCAGGTGCCGGGGGAGGGTTCCCTGGGGCGTGTCAGAGCAGGAGGCTTGACAGGCTCCGGGAGTCAGTGGAGTCCTAGGTAAGCATGGCAACTCTCACAGAGTGCGTGGTGTCAGTTGCGTTGCGTAGTGAGCATTGGAGGGGGAGTGAAGGGGCCGGATGCTTGGTGCTAGATTGTATCGCCAGCATGGTCGCTCAGTGTGGTGGGGCTCCCGCTTTCAATCAGGCTGCAATAATGAAATTGGACAAACTATACACCGTACAATAATTCAAGTGCAATTCAATCAGTTGTCATTGATAAAGTTGCTGTCGGCATCACTTATGTTGACTCAGCAGCGTAACAAGAAGAGGAATTAGAATAATGCATAGCAGCACACTCCCGCTGTCAGTCAGGCTGCAATATTGTAATTGGACACACTGTACACACCGCACAATAATTCAAATGTGATCCAATCAGTTGTCATTAATAATGTTGCTGTCGGCATCACTTATGTCGACTCAGCACCGTAACAACAAGAGGAATTAGAATAATGCATAACAGCACACTCCCGCTGTCAGTCAGGCTGCAATAATGGAATTGGACACACTATACACACCGCACAATAATTCAAATGCGATCAAATCAGTTGTCATTAACAATGTTGCTGTCGGCATCACTTATGTTGACTCAGCAGCGTAACAACAAGAGGAATTAAAATAATGCATGGCAGCATACTGAGAGGGGTTATTGTACATTAATCCAATCACGCACAACTGCATTTTAAGACATAATATGGGTCCACATAAAAATAGGGGGGAGAGACATAGGAACGGGTACATTGAGCAGTATACAGTATATTAGATGTAAATCCACGCATAGAGGCATGCTAGTCATATTCACAACAACCTGTCAAATATTCGGATATTGTAAAACATACTGTAATACGCTCACGGTGGCGCAAGCCATAGATCCACTCTGAGACGCACGGCGGCGTCACAGACAATACTCAATCAAGAAGATAGCATGCGGCGGCGCATCTTCAGACCCTTAGCACAAAGAGGTGCAAGGGGTTAAGTGTAATTCAGTCAAAAGTACAGTCAAAGAAAACATCCCACTTTAAAATCTTCTTTCAGACCACGAGGGGCTAGACAGTCAAGTCTAAATATCCAGGAAAGTTCCCTCTGGAGAAGCATCTTGTCCCTGTCCCCTCCTAGTGTCGGTGGAGGGATGTGGTCAAAGATTGTGCATCTCAGGTTTTTAATTGAATGTGATTTGGTGAGGAAATGTCTCCCTACAGGCACATTTTTCAAGTCACTTTGAATGGTGTTAGGGTTAGTGCTTTTTTTGATCGATGAGCGGTGTTGATTTAATCTCTCTTTCAGCATGCGGGTAGTTTTCCCCACATACACCATATTGCAAGGACACTAACGAGAGTATATAATTAACCTGCTGTTGCAATCCAGCTGAAATTTAATATTGAATTTGTCTCTATTTAAAGGGTTAGTAAATCTGGGCCCAATATTCAGGAATTGCCAATTGATACATCCCCCACATTTGAACGTGCCAACTTTTTGTTTTAACCAGCTCTGCTTGGGTGTAGAGATTGGATTGATGAAGGTGCTGACCAGGAGGTCCCTGAGGTTAGGTCCGCTTCGGTACGCAAACCTAGGTGGTGTGGCGAGTTCAGACGATAGGTTGGGATTGCTCGAGATAAGGTGCCAGTGTTCAAGCACTTTATCACGGATGTTTTTGGAAGCCACTGTGTAAGTGCTTACAAAATGTAATCTATCGTCTCTAGTGTCACCAACAGTCTCTTTGGGTCGCAGTAGGTCTTCTCTGTTAAGTTGAGAAATCTTGGTCATTGCTTCATTCACCTCTCTTCTGCTGTAGCCTCTGTCGAGAAACTTTGTCTTTATGGTCTCCAGGGATTCTCTGGTGGTGTCAGGGTCCGAGGGGATGTGTACAACTCTGAGGAGTTAGGAGAAGGGGAGTCCTCTTTTGAGTGGCTCCGGGTGGAAGCTTGATGCTTGAACAGAAGAGTATTCTTATCTTTTGGTTGTCAGTAGACCATTATTGAGCAAGATTGTGACATCAAGGTAATTGATGCAAACTTCACTGAAGTTAGAGGTAAATCTAATGGTACCAGGGATCCTGTTTAAGTAAGTAATAAATTCCTGGAGCTTCTCCTAGTCCCCGGTCCAAATGAAGAATAAGTCGTCAATGAATCTGACGTAGAGGGCGATATCACTGCATGCATAGTGTTGCCACTAATATGCTCTTCTTCAAAGGCCGCCATGACAAGGTTGGCATAGGATGGGGCCATACTAGACCCCATGGCGGTGCCCTGGCTTTGCAGACAGAAACGCCCCTTAAAAAGAAAATAATTTCGAGTAAGTCTCAATTAGCAACAGGAGAAATTCAACAGGTGGTCCCTCACAGACTTCACTCTTGAGAAGCGCATCACGACGGGGGCTTATACCCAGTGTATGGGGAATGTTAGTGTACAGCCTTGTCACAAGCAATGCCCCCTCAGGTACATGTCGTATTCCTTGAATCTTGCGTAAAAAGTTGCTGGTGTCCGAGATGTAGCTTTTGGTGCTTTTGACAACCGGCTGTAAGAAAAAAACAACGATTTGGGACAATGGCTGGCAAAGCCACCCCCTTGCCGAAATTATTGGCCATCCTGGGGGAGTACACAAAGATTTGTGAACTTTAGGTAAAGTATACAAAAATGGAATTTTTGGATGACTCTGCGTGAGGAATTTGGCAGTTTCATCACTGATGAATTGGTTGGCACAGCCAAGTGTGATGATTTGGTCAATTGATCTCTTGAACTTCCAAGTTGGGTCGAAGTCCATCTTCTCATAGCAGGTGGAGTCAGAAAGTTGTGCAGTAGCTTCAGCCAGGTAATAAGCCTGAGTGAGGAGGACAATGCCTTCCCCTTCATCAGCTGGTCTGATTATAAGGTCAATATCATTAGCAAGGCTTTGTATAGCCATTTTTTCTTCTTTGGAGATGTTGTGAAAGAATACCTTCTGTTTAGCAATGAAGGGGTTATTATCCCTTTTGAGGACCCTGGAGAACGTACTGATTGAAGGGTTGGTATTTGGAGGATCAAATGTACTCTAATTCCTTAGTGGCATTTGTTATGTGTTGAGGATAGGCTCGGTATCTTTGTTGGAGGGGAATTTGATGAAATGATCCCTCAGGCGTAATTGTCTACCAAGTCTGTACATATCTATCTGCCACTTGAAGAGGTTCTGGGTTAGTGTTGGGACAAAAGATAATCCTCGATTGAGGAGTGAGGTTTCCGCTGGGGTAAGCTCGTATTTGGATAAGTTGAACACCACGTTCCCACAGTTTACTTGGGGTATTTCTTTCTTCCTCCTCTTTCTCCCACCTCTGCGGGTGGGTAAAAGAGGTTTTTTGGCGGTCTTCTATTGCGATCACCTCTGGCCAAGTATGATGTGCTGCGGTAATCCGGAGCAATCGTCTCAGAGTCGCTGGCCGATGTTTGAGATTGCGAATCAATATCAGTAAATTGAACTTGCGGTCTTCTTCCAGTCCCTCTGAGCTGCTGAGGGCAGAATCTCCTGGGTTCAATCCTAGAGAACCAGGGGTACAAGCGATTCTCCTTGCAATCCTGTCTGACGAGTTTATATTTTTGTTTCTTGAATCTAAGTAGATTCTCTTTAAAGGTGTCAATTTCCTTGTCCAATTTGGTCAGGAGGTTGTTCTTAGGGGTCTGTAGTAACCTGAATTGGTCTGTACTCTGCAGGTCGGCAATCTCTGTTTTGATCGTTTGCAAATAAGCTCCAGTCTGTTCTATAAACAGCAGCATTAAATCTTGCGAGCACTTGTTGAGAATATTGCACCATTTGGTACAAAAGTCATTATTGTGCCTGCCAAGTGTGGGCTGGTTGTAGATCCTGAATCCCCGGGGAAAAAGTGCTTCCTTGAAATTTTGTGATAAAGTTTGTCCGTGAAGCAGCAACTCTATCTCTCTCTTCCTTAGTTTAAGCAAATCACCATATACTTCTTCAGGGGTGTCCTTGTGGAAGGCCAGTTCATCTGTATCTGTAAATAGAATCTGCTCTGCATCTGCAGCACTAAATTGAATTGTTGCTTCAGTGTCATTGGTATCAGTATGAGACATTTGTAGTGACAGTAAGTGAAAGAAAAAATTACTGGCAAACGTAACTGCTACCTAAGCAAAAGTTTGTGTGGATGTCACAAGCCTGTACACTAACATTCCCCATACACTGGGTATAAGCACCTGTCGTGATGCGCTTCTCAATAGTGAAGTCTATGAGGGACCACCTGTTGAATTTCTCCTGTTGCTAATTGAGACTATACTTACTCGAAATTATTTTCTTTTTGAGGGGCGTTTCTATCTGCAAAGCCAAAGCATAACCATGGGGTCTAATATGGCGCCATCCTATGCCAACCTTGTCATGGTGGCCTTTGAAGAAGAGCATATTAGTGGCAACACTATGTACGGCAGTGAAATCGACCTCTACGTCAGATTCATTGATGACTTATTCTTCATTTGGACCGGGGGCGAGGAGAAGCTCCTGGAATTTATTACTTACTTGAACAGGATCCCTGGTACCATTAGATTTACCTCTAACTTCAGTGAAGTTTGCATGAATTACCTTGATGTCACAATCTTGCTAGAAAATGGTCTACTGACAACCAAAATCTACTAAGAGTCAGATAATAATACTATTCTGTTGGCATCAAGCTTGCACCGGGAGCCACTCAAAAGAGGACTCCCCTTCTCCCAACTCAGAGTTGTACGCATCACCTCTGACCCTGATACCACCAGAGAAGCCCTGGAGACCATGAAGACAAAGTTTCTCGACAGAGGCTACAGCAGAAGAGAGGTGAATACAGCAATGACCCAGATTTCTCAACTTAACAGAGAAGACCTACTGTGACCCAAAGAGACTGTTGGTGACACTAGAGACAATAGATGAAATTTTGTAAGCACTTACACAGTGGCTTCCATACACATCCGTGATAAAGTGCTTGAACAATGGCACCTTATCGCGAATGATCCCACCCTATCGTCTGAATTCGCCACACCACCTAGGTTTGCATACCAAAGAGGACCTAACCTCAGGGACCTCCTGGTCAACACCTTCATCAATCCAATCTCTACACCCAAGCAGAGCTGGTTAAAACAAAAAGTTGGCACGTTCAAATGTGGGGGATGTATCAATTGCCAATTCCTGAATATTGGGCCCAGATTTACTAACCCTTTAAATGGAGACAAATTCAATATAAAATTTCGGCTGGACTGCAACAGCAGGTTCATTATATACGCTCTTCAGTGTCCTTGCAATATGGTGTATGTGGGGAAAACTACCCACATGCTGAAAGAGAGATTAAATCAACACCGCTCATCGATCAAAAAAAGCACTAACCCTAACACCATTCAAAGTGACTTGAAAAATTTGCCTGTAGAGAGACATTTCCTCACCAAATCACATTCACTTAAAGACCTGAGATGCACAATCCTTGACCACATCCCTCCACTGAAACGAGGAGGGGACAGGGACAAGATGCTTCTCCAGAGGGAACTTTCCTGGATATTTAGACTTGACCGTCTAGCCCCTCGTGGTCTGAATGAAGATTTTAAAATGGGATGTTTTCTTTGACTGTACTTTTGACTGACTCACACTTAACCCCTTGCACGGCCGTGTGCTAAGAGTCTGATAATGCGCTGCCATGCGCTATCTTCTTGATTAAGTATTGTCTGTGACGCCGCCGTGCGTCTCAGAGTGGATCTATGGCTTGCACCACCGTGCACTTATTACAGTATGTTTTACAATATCCGAATATTTGACAGATTGTTGTGGATATTACTAGCACGCCTCTATGCGTGGATTTACATCTAATATACTGTATACTGCTCATTGTACCCGTTCCTATGTCTCTCTCCCCTATTTTTATGTGGACCCATATTATGTCTTAAAATGCAGTTGTGCGTGATTGGATTAATGTACAATAACCCCTCTCAGTGTGCTGCTATGCATTATTTTAAATTCTCTTGTTGTTATGCTGCTGAGTCGACATAAGTGATGCCGACAGCAACATTGTTAATGACAACTGATTGGATCGCATTTGAATTATTGTGCGGTGTGTATAGTATGTCCAATTCCATTATTGCAGCCTGACAGCTGGAGTGTGCTGCTATGCATTATTCTAATTCCTCTTGTTGTTACGCTGCTGAGTCTACATAAGTGATGCCGACAGCAACATTATTAATGACAACTGATTGGATCGCATTTGAATTATTGTGTGTCCAATTTCAATATTGCAGCCTGATTGACAGCGGGAGCCCCCACCCCACTGAGCAACCATGCCATCGATACGATCTCCGCATTCTCCGCATGCAATCTTCTGCCTCTGATGAAAACTGCCAAGGAGCAGTTGAAACAGCTGTCAGGATAACAGCTGTCACCATTGCAACTATGTCTTTGCATTCAAACACTATTTTTCTTTCACCAACTGCTGAGTGCTGGCTCCAATTTCTTTCCCTGAAGAGGTAAGTGTTTTTGTTTATTTTCTATGTGCCTTGCACCGGTTATACTTCCATCATCACTTGGAGTGCTTCACCTTTGAAAAACTGTAATATATATATATATATATATATACACACAGCGAGCGGTTTTGGCGGCACTCAGAGACGGTCACACGATTTCTTGTTGGTGAAACTTTAATCTACGTTTCGGGGTTCTAGACCCCTAGAAATCTATGGCAGATGCGGCCGAGTTGGGAGCATGAGGGATCACAGCAGGGATTGGAACTTCCTGCTGTGGTCTCTCCAACATACATTTGGGGTATACTTAATATTTGTAGCTAATTCACAAAAACACCCGTTTTAGCTTTAAATATTACATGATAAATGGGACCCTAAGAGTAGTCAGCTCCTCCTCATCATCCCAGGAAATTTAAATGAAAGTCTGTCTTTAGTACAATGTATGCCAGGCTCTGTGGTGATAAATCAATAAGTGGAAGTACCAGCTAAAGGGATCCCTGATACCTTTAGAGCCACTTGGGGCTTTTTCAAAGAGTGATGAACATCTGGACTGCTGCCCTTATATATCTAGCACTTTATTTGGGTTGTTAGTTGTATTGGTCAATATGAAATTACTAGAAAGGGTATTTAGGGGAGGTCGCACTGAGTATTCAGGACCAATTCTAAAAAAAAAATGTTTAGATATTTTTTGGGATAATAACTGACTACTGTTATAGAAGTGGTCTTCTATTTTAACATCATCTACCCAATATTGACCTTGTGCCTTAGATTGTATGTATGATGGTCAGTGGTGCACCCCCGAGTTATGTCAAGTATCTTGAAAAGAAAAAGGAGAAAAAAAGAAAGTTGGGTGGGGTTTACTCTAGAACCCAAAAAAAAGAAAGAAATGTATTGTATACGTATAAGGATTTATATAGTTTTATTTTTTATTTGATTTAATTTTTGGTGTGAACCTCCAGAGGCCTGAGTATGACTTTAGCTAAATAAATTGCCATTATTTGTGCGAATATTTTTCAAAATATTATAATATTAATAATAAAGGACTGGTATTTACCTATACATTACTTAAATAATTAATTGGCCATCATATATCCTTGACATCCATATACATCAATGTCAGGAGTGTTTCACTTAATTGGTTTGAGACAAGGATTTAATCATGGGTCAAAAAATCATAAAAAAGGACAAATAAAGTAAATACATTTTATCTACATATATATACGTGACATTTTCCTCTTATTCTCCCCTTATTATTTGTTTATTTTTTTTTATATAAATCTTTTTATTGAGGATTTTCAATAAACATAGACATGGGTAAAGAAAGTGAATGACCTTTGCTTTGCTCTTAGTATAATTAAGTGTACAAAGCTTCTAATCCGACTTTTAACAAATATCAAATAGGGTACTTATGTAATATCTGGGCTCCTGTTTTTCTTATGAGACCGCGTCCCCTCGCGGGGCTCGCTGCGCTCACCACGCTTCGGGCACGGTGGCTCTCTGCGCTCTCCACACTATATAATATCAACTCCATGCGTAGTTGGATAGTAGGGGTATGAAAAAATGGGGTGCGTTTAACATGGGAGCCCAGATAATACATAAGTACCTCAAATAGTAAGGTAGTAACATATACTTACACACATTTATAATATCTAGACAAGAGACAGGTACATAGGGGGGGGCGTTAAATGTGAAAGGCATAATGCTGCCTTGGCTTAGGTAAGGATCCTTTCGAGCAGAGCACACTCTAGTTTATCATTAACTATAAGTAGGCGAGAAAAATAATAATCAGTATCAGTGTTTTGTGTACTTTGGTGCATTAGAAAGGTGATATGGGTAAACGTGTGAATATCTTGTCATTAAGACATGCATACATAAATTATTGTAAATTTGGAAATGTAGAAATTTTGGGAATATGAAGCTCGGTCCCTCCAAAGGTTGCGGAAGTGTTCACGCTGGGAATATTATATGCCATAGTCTCCTCTTTTTATTTTTTTCCTTCTTTTCTTTTTTCTCTTTTTCTTTTTTTTCCCCTTGTTATTTACTATTTCAATTTATTTAGTTTATCTGAGAATGGTCTTTGCTTCTATATCTGTGGCAAGATGGAGAACAGAAGGGTGGACATGCCTTTAGCCACTCTTTTTTCCCAAAGAAGCTCTGAATGGTTTACTGTGAGTTGTCGTCCAATGAAAGAACAAAGGCGTCCCACTTATTATGGAAGGATTTAGTAGACGTTTCTCCTTTTAAAATTAGTTTTTTTTTATTCGAAGTATAACAGTTGTAAAAGTTTAGCTATCAATTCTCTTATAGTAGGCGCCGATTTTTTGATCCAATGGACCAGGATAGACTTTTTGGCTAAGGTCAATGTTATCACCAAAAAAGGGACACGCCTGGGTGTATGAGGGGATAGATTCCAAGAGTTGAAATCGAGAAACAAACACGCCTCAGGTGTGGGTGTTGCAGAGATCTCCAAAACCTGATTGACATAAGCAACAACCTTAGCCCAATACCTGCGTATTTTAGAGCACTCCCAGAAACAGTGAAAGTATTTTGAATTTATCATTTTGCATTTAGTGCACTCACCTGGATCAGTGCTTCCTGGGGTCATGAATTTACGCTGAGCCGGAGCAATGAAGGATCTATGTAGGGCCTTCAGGTGGGTTTCTTGCAGATAGGCAGATGTTAAATATCTGTTGCATCTGCCACAGTGGTCTATTATGGTTGGTGTTAAAATAACAGGTTCTGGAAGGTCTGCTTTCCATTTTAGTATAAGGTCTTGCGAAAGAGGTCTAGATTTATTTTTCGGGGGTAAAAAAATGTTTCAGTCTGTAGTCTGTGGTGTTTTGTGATCGGAGAATATTAGAAATATCGTGTGCCTCCTTGCCCATCATGGAGTCCACATCCAGAGTCTGGACATAGTGTCTTACTTGGAGATATAGATAGAAAGTGTTATTAGGGAGGGAGTATTTTGTCTGGAGATCTGCATATAATGCAATTTGGCCTCCTGCGTCGAATACCTTGCTTGCCAAGCTCCCCTTATTATTTTAATCTTCAATTATTGACTGTTTTTCTCATTTAGTTTTATTTTAGAACAATAGCAAACTATTATTGTTTGTCTTTGTATAATTGTGTATTGTGTATGGATGTCAAGGATATATGATGGTCAATTAATTATTTAAGTAATGTATAGTTAAATACCAGTCCTTTGTTATTAATATTATAATTTTTAGAAAAATATTCGCACAAATAAAGGCAATGTATTGAGGTAAATCCTCTAAAAATATAGATAAAAAACGTTTTTCTTTGTTATTTAGCTACAGTCATATATACAATAAATTTCTTCTTTTTGGGTTCTAGCGTGCACCCCACCCGAGTTTCTTTTTTTCTCTTTTTTCTTTTCAATATGAAATTACACAGGTGTCCATACTAATCGAAAACAGTGTCTCTCAAGGAGAGAATCATTCAACATGATATAAAGAACTAATTTATAAGTATAAATCTCAATTGATATTTTTATATATTATGCTATATTCTTTCCTAAAGAGATATCAGGTCAGTTATAACTTTACTTATATTAGAAAATGAGTTGTATTTAAATTAGGGATGTGCACCGGCCACTTTTCGTGTTTTGGGTTTTGAGTTCTGATAACCTTCAGGTATTGGGTTCTAATGGGTTTTGCCAAAACACCCCCTAAACGTTTTGGATTCTGAGGTTTTTTTAAAAAAAAATGGCTAAAATCGCAGAATTATTGTGTTATAAATGTTAAAAAATCTGCACAGGACAGTGTCCTCTCTTCTTTTTATTTGAATTTACCAATAAAAGTTACAATTTTAACAAATTGAAATATTCTATTCTTAGAATATTTATTCTCTTTGATGTGCATCCACTGTGCAATTCTTTTTTTCTTTAATGACTGTCCTGACCTTTTTTGCCTGGATAGCACCCCCCGCCTAATCATACCTAAGAAAGGCGACCTATAGAAAATCCCTAAAAATTACACAAGGGACATAGCCGAAGTGTGTGAGGCCCTCCAATCCCTCTCTCCCCTTTTTCCCTCATTAACTGTGGACCACCCTCATATCCTGGAAAAGTGAATGGAGGGCTTCATCCACAAGAGCGGCATGCTTTGCAGAATCGCAACGCTTTAGCTCCTCCTTCACTTTCTCCAGCTGCTTCTGCAACAGCCTGATCAGGGGAATCACCTGACTCAAGCTGGCAGTGTCGGAACTGACTTCACGTGTGGCAAGTCCAAACAGCTGGAGAACCTTGCACAACACAGAAATCAGCCTTCACTGTGCTTGAGTCAGGTGCAGCCCAGCTCCTCTGCCTATGTCGTAGGAGGCCGTGTAGGCTTGAATGGCCTTTTGCTGCTCCTCCATCCTCTGCAGCATATATAGGGTGGAGTTCCAGCGCATCACTACCTCTTGTTTAAGCTGATGGCAGGGTAGTTTGAGGAGTATTTGCTGCCGCTCCAGCCTTTGGCAGGCAGTGGCAGAATGCCGAAAGTGTCCGCAAAGCATCTCCTGCATGCTCCTGTCACTTCTGATGAAATGCTGCACCACCAAATTTATTATGTGGGCAAAACATGGCACGTGCTGGAAATTGCCCATGTGTACTGCCCGCACAATGTTACTGGAGTTGTCTGACACCACAAATCCCTAGGAGAGTCTAAGGGGGGTAAGCCACTGGGAGATGATTTCCCTCAGTTTCTCTAAGAGGTTCTCGGCGTTGTGCCTCTTCCTGAAACCGGTGATACACAGCGTAGCCTGCCTTGGAAGGAGCTGGGGTGCAGGAGATGCTGCTGCTGCAGAAGGCAATGTATCTACCCAGTGGGCTGTCACAGTAATATAGTCCTTAGTTTGCCCTGATTTACTTGTCCACATGTCCGTAGTTAAGTGGACAGTGGGAACAGCCGCGTTTTTCAGGGCACTGAGGACACTTTTTCTGACGTCCCTGTACATCCCGGGTATCGCCTGCCTAGTGAAGTGGAATCTAGATGGGATTTGGTACCGGGGACACAATACCTCCATCAACCGTCTAAATCCCACTCCATTGGTGGCAGACACCGGATGCTCGTCTAAAACCAACATAGCTGTCAAGGCCGCAGTTATCCGCTTTGCCATAGGATGACTACTGTCGTATTTTGTCCTCATGGCAAACGACTGTTGGACAGTCAATTGCTTAGTGAAAGACGTAGCGGTCTTACGACTTCCCCTCTGGGATGATGACCGTCTCCCAGCAGCGGCAGCAGTAGGCGTGGCGCTGCAGGATACTCCGGAGGAATCTCAGAGAGAAGAGGAGTCAGTCATGTTGGTGCCATGACCTGCAGGACTCCCCCCGATCCTGATCATGGAGGAATTTGACGAGGAGGGAGTTGGTGGTGTGCTTTTCAGGCGCTTGGCTTCAACAGGGGGACCAAACGATTTAGGTGTCCCTGGACTACTAGGCACAGTTCCTGAACTAAACACTGATGTATGAGGGGTCTTCAGGTAAAGTATAAGAGAGGATGTCCCTAGGTGGGCAAGATCCTTACCCCTGCTTATTGGAGCTTTACATAAGCTACATATGGCAATACATATTTTGTCCTTATTCAGATAAAAAAAAAAATCCAGGCCGTAGATGTGGATTTATTGGTATTCTGCCCAGGCATGACGATAGCTTTTTGATCCCATGGACAACAACTGTTTCCCCCCCTGGTGCCTCATTCCCCCCTGGTGCCTCATTTAAGTGAATCATGTCAGCATCCTCCTCGTCAACTTACTCCTCAGCACCAGTTACATCAATATCCTCCCCCTGGTGTACAACATCACCTTCATTATTTAAATCTGGAACTAGACTGTGGGTGATCCTTCCAGCATATGCAGAGGGTGTACTGCAAATGGTGGAAGGAGCCACCTCTTCACGTGCAGTGATGGGAAGGTCCAGCATCACAACCACTGACACCCTTGGGCTCTCCTTGGGGATTTGTGATATTTCTTTAGAAGGCAGAGTTTTTTGCTGTGTTTTTGTCGGTGTCAGCTTAACTCTCTTAAATTTACTATAGGGCGGGGGGAGAGGAGGATGACTTTGATTGTCATGTGAAGCTGAACCACTAGTCATGCACTTAGGCCATGGCCTTAGCCGTTCCTTGCCACTCTGTGTCGTAAATGGCATATTGGCAAGTTTACATTTCTCTTTCAACGATTAAATTTAATTTTTCAAATCCTTTTACCGAACTTTGTGTTCGATTTTACATGCCCTCTGCTTTGACACTGGACATCGGCCTTGGAAGACAACATTGATGGCTTTTCATGGTCTATGTTATCATGACAAGTGGCAGCAGCTTCAGAACTACAAGAAAGCGGCTCTTCAGCTTTCCCTATTTTTTTATCCTCCATATTTTGGATCTCCATTATTTTTGTGAAGTTATGCCACAGGACATTATAAGGAGAATTATATACTGCGAAATGTACTGGTAGCCAGTGACTACAGCAAACTGGAATTATAAAATACTGTGTTAGGCACTGGTAGCCAGTGACAACAGCCGACTGGAATTATAAAATACTGCGTTAGGTACTGGTCGCCAGGGGCAACAGCAAACTGGAATCATATACTGCGTTAGGTACCGGTAGCCAGTGACAACAGCCAAATAGTGCATTAGGTACTGGTAGCCACTAGCCAGTGGCAACAGCCGACTGGAATTATAAAATACTGCGTTAGGTACTGGTAGCCAGTGACAACAGCTGACTGGAATTATAAAATACTGCGTTAGGTACTGGTCACCAGGGGCAACAGCAAACTGGAATTATAAAATACTGTGTTAGATACTGGTAGCCACTAGCCAGTGGCAACAGCTGACTAGAATTATAAAATACTGCGTTAGGTACTGGTCGCCAGGAGCAACAGCAAACTGGAATCATATACTGCGTTAGGTACTGGTAGCCAGTGACAACAGCCGAATAGTGCATTAGGTACTGGTAGCCACTAGCCAGTGGCAACAGCCGACTGGAATTATAAAATACTGCGTTAGGTACTGGTAGCCAGTGACAACAGCTGACTGGAATTATAAAATACTGCGTTAGGTACTGGTCGCCAGGAGCAACAGCAAACTGGAATTATATAATGCGATAGGTACGGGTAGCCAGTGACAACAGCCGACTGGAATTAAAAAATAGTGCATTAGGTACTGGTAGCCACTAGACAGTGGCAACAGCAAACTGGAATTATAAAATACTGCGTTAGGTACCGGTAGCCAGGGACAACAGCAAACTTGAATTATATACTGAGTTAGGTACTGGTAGCCAGTGACAACAGCCGACTGAAATGATAAAATACTGTGTTAGATACTGGTAGCCACTAGCCAGTGGCAACAGCTGACTAGAATTATAAAATACTGCGTTAGGTACTGGTCGCCAGGAGCAACAGCAAACTGGAATTATATAATGCGATAGGTACGGGTAACCAGTGACAACAGCCGACTGGAATTATAAAATACTGCGTTAGATACTGGTAGCCACTAGCCAGTGGCAACAGCAAACTGGAATTTTAAAATACTGTGTTAGGTACTGGTCGCCAGGGGCAACAACAAACTGGAATTATATACTGCGATAGGTACAGGTAGCCAGTGACAACAGCCGACTGGAATTATAAAATACTGCGTTAGTTACAGGTAGCCACTAGCCAGTGACAACAGCAAACTGGAATTATAAAATACTGCATCAGGTACTGGTCGCCAGGGGCAACAGCAAACTGGAATTATATACTGCGATTGGTACGGGTAGCCAGTGACAACAGCCGACTGGAATTATAAAATAGTGCATTAGGTACTGGTAGCCACTAGACAGTGGCAACAGCAAACTGGAATTATAAAATACTGCGTTAGGTACTGGTCGCCAGGGGCAACAGCAAACTGGAATTATATACTGCGATAGGTACAGGTAGCCAGTGACAACAGCCGACTGGAATTATAAAAAACTGCGTTAGGTACAGGTCGCCAGGGGCAACAACAACCTGGATTTATATACTGCGTTAAGTACTGGTAGCAGGTGACAACAGCCAACTGGAATTATAAAAGACTGTTTTAGGTACAGGTAGCCACTAGCCAGTGGCAACAGCAAACTGGAATTATAAAATACTGCGTTAGGTACTGGTAGCCACTAGCCAGTGGCAACAGCTGACTAGAATTATAAAATACTGCGTTAGGTACTGGTCACCAGGAGCAACAGCAAACTGGAATTATATAATGCGATAGGTACGGGTAGCCAGTGACAACAGCCGACTGGAATTATAAAATACTGCGTTAGGTACTGGTAGCCACTAGCCAGTGGCAACAGCAAACTGGAATTATAAAATACTGCATTAGGTACCGGTAGCCAGTGACAACAGCCAACTGGAATTATATACTGCGATAGGTACTGGTAGCCAGTGGCAACAGCCAACTGAAATTATAAATTATTATTATATATATTACAGTATATATATTATATAATATATATACTGTCTGCAATAGGTACTGGTTGGCAGGGCAACAGCAGACTGGAATTATATACTGCAATAGCATACCTCCAACAGTCCAGAAAACCACGGGAATGTCCCAGCAGTGTCCCATGGAGAGGAGGGGTGGGGCTGTTGGAAGTCCCCACTGTCGTCGGCTGCTGAGCAGCGGTGAATAAACGCTGTGTGCACGCGCACAGCGTCTATTCCCGCATCCAGGGGCTGGGGGCATGGGTAGAGGCTCACAGAGCCTCTGGGTCATGCCCCCATAGCGGCATAACCCATAGCGATCTGTTAAAATGTGTCAATGAGTAATGAGTGCACCTGTGCCCCTGCCAGGTGACCTGAAAAAGGTGAACTGAAGAGGTCCTGCGGACTGAGTTGTGAACCCCTGGTTAATGTGGGGTACACACCAGGATGACCAGGACGTGTTTCTTCCGACCCACTCACGATGGACGCGTGGGGCACGACCCGCTCACAATGTGCACCGTGAGCGGGTCCGATCCGATGGCGACCCGCACTCAGGAGTATGGTTGTTATTCAGATCCTACCTGCTGCAGGTAGGATCTGAATAACGACCGACCGACCCGCAGGACCGCGCATCGGATCGGTATCGGTCCACACCAGGACAGAAAAGGGCCCAATCACCACACAATCTACATGCAATCAGTCGGAATTGGATCTAGATTGTTGGGATCGGACCCTTGTTGTCCTAGTGTGTACCCAGCATTAGAGTTTCATACCATTCTTTTCTTATATCCTGCCACTAAATTGGAAATAATAGGTAGTCATACTTACCTAAACTTGCAGAATGCTCACATGACTCTTCAGTGATCCTCCAAGGTGAAAAGAAAGGTAGGATAAATCCCAAGTGAAATCAACTGTCCAGGCAGCTTGATTATATGGGCACACAATGACATGGTCATGTCCCCACAGCTCCCGCTTGGCCTTCATAGGCAAACGCGGGGGGGTTCTGGTTGCCGGAAACCCTCCTCCTCTTGGCAAGTGCCTTAAATTCTGACAATAGCACTGGTATATAATATGATCAATAGAGATGCCACCACATCATGCAGTGTATGGGACAGAGCAGAGCTGCTGCACATGCCCAGTGTACCAGCTTCTTCTACCACATTTACTGTATGTGTGGATTTGAGCCTTCAAACATCGCAATTTACCAGAGAGTAACAGCTATCAGGAAGAGACAGGAGCCTTACCATGAAGTGGGAGATTGTGAGCTTAAAAAGTGCAGTACTGGGTTTACAATGTTTGTGTATTTATTTGTTATGATATGTTTAACTTTTTCGTGACCACTTATCCTATTTAAATGTTTGAAACAGCCTATACTATAGACCACCTGTAATGTTAAATATTAATACCCTACCCCCCCCCCCCCTGGACTGTTCTCTCCTGGGGGGCACCAGAAACTCCACAAGTATGTAAGTAGTTTATGGCAAGTATATTAATATGATAATGCAATCATTTTACTGTTAATTCTCATTTTTGCAGAATTAGGGATCAATTATGATAAAGTCTGCAGCTACTGGAACAACTTTCACTACAAAACTTTCAATGATGAGATTTTCTTCTTTCCTGGAAATTGCACCTACCTCTTTTCTTCACATTGCAAGAACAGCTATGAAGATTTCATTGTGCAGCTCAGACACACAGTGGTAAACAATACTGTCAGTGATACCAGAATCACCATGAAAATTGACACAGTAAAAGTTGAATTTGTTAACGGTACTGTGCTGGTCGATGAGGAACTGTAAGTATATTTTGTAAGAATAGTAGATCAAACTTTAAATCCCAAAATTTGAAAGAATAAAAAAAAAATCAGTAGCTTTGAAAATAGAAATTAAATGTAAATAGGTAATTGTGGGTGGACTACTGGTGGTAACATTGCAGCAGAGACATTTAGGCTTGTTTGAGAGCCTTTTCAGGCACTCTAACTATGGACATAAATTACTAATATATTGGAACTTTATTGGACTTACTAGTTAAAATTAGGGATGGATCTCTGAGATCAGAACCCACCCGTACATCGTGATCCTAGGTGGGATCCGAGCTGTTTCAGGAGTTCCTGCCTCATTCCGGACCGAAAATTAGGAAAAACTTCATCATCGCGCTGTCGGATTCTAGCGGGGATCTGGATTCTATAAAAGACACACGCGTAGGCCGCCATCTTCACTCCAGCATAGGAGAGGGAAGAGGGTGGTTGTGCTCTGTGCTGTGAAAAACCAAACTACTGTATCTAGGGCAGTGTTTTGGATCTGGATTTGTTTCAAAACACCACCATTTTTGTGTTTCGTGTTTTGTTTCGTGTTTTGGATTCAGTTTTTTTTTTTAAAGCATAAAAACTGCTAAAATCGCAGAATTTGGGTTTTTTTCTTTGCTCCTATGCTATTATTGACTTCAATATAATTAATTTCCACTCATTTCCAGTCTATTCTGAACACCTCACACCTCACAATATTGTTTTGCACCGAGGTAGCTGGATAACTATGCTAAGCCACACAAGTGTGCGGCAAAAACACGTGGCTCATCTAGGAGTGGCACTGCAGCGGCAGAAAATATGGCAGTTTGAAAAACTAGGCCCCAAAAAGCACATAATGGCAAAAAAAGAGGTGCAAGATGGAATTGTCCTTGGGCCCTCCCACCCACCTTAATGTTGTGTAAATAGGACTTGCACACTTTAACAAACCAATCATTTCAGTGACAGGGTATGCCACATGACTATGGCTGAAATGATTGGTTTGTTTGGGCCCCACAAAAAAAGAAGCAAGTCACCTCTCCCTGTACATACTGGCTCTATAGAGGCAAGATGTCGTCCTCATCCAATTCATTTTGATGAACATAATCTTCTACACTGCTCACTGACCAGGTTCCCTGCTGCACTAAAAACTCTTTCAAAATACACACTGGAGGGGGGACAACTCTGGTAAAATAGAGCCAGTTTGACTTTGCATAAGGACTGTCTAAAATGTCTGCTTGGATGCTGTCACCAAAGTAATCCTCCACCACAGTGATGTAAAGGTCCGGCATGATGGGAAGGTCTGGCATCACAACCACCAACACCCTTTGACTCTCTTCGGTGATTTGTGATACCGTGTCCTTAGAAGGCTAAGTTCTTATGCTGTCTTTTTGTTGACAGCTTAACTCTCTTTAAATTTCTAGGGGGGAGGGAGAGGAGGATGAGGAGGAGGGCTGTGATTATTATGTGAAGCTGGACCACTAGTCAAGAACATAGGCCAGGGCCCTAGCTGTTCCCTGCCTCTGCGTGTGGTAAATGGCATATTGGCAAACCTACGTTTCTCCTCAAAAGATTAACATTTATGTTTATTTTTTTTTTTTTTTTAACTGATATTTATTGTAAGATTTTGTAAATAATACAGATATACATATAAAAATATGGACATGTAGATAAATGTAGCATAGACATACAGCTGTGTTTCAATGAAATGTAATTCCAATAAGTAACAATCATCAATAATCAGGACATCTACTGGTGGTATTTGCCCATTTTAACTTATTATCATTGAAGATAGTTCAGTCTAGATATTTAAGGTAGCTAGTATATATCTTGGCACTAAATATGTCCGGCACCATTGTCCGGGTTGGTAATATTGCTAATTCAGTATCAAGGTACCCTAGATCTATTAAGACAACTGTGTCCTTGAAAAAGGAAAAAACAAAAAACGAAGGCAAACATTTATGACATTAACAACACAAGGGTAGGAGGGGGGAGAGCAGAAAGAGGGAAGAGCCCTTCCCTCTTTCTGCTCTCCCCCCCTCCTACCCTTGTGGGAATGTCAGGCTATAAATGCTTTACCATATATAAACCAATACTTATGAGAATAGAATAGGATAAGGGGTACGCTTTACAATCACTGAGACTTATCGCATCTAGAGTCTTGTTAAATAATCTTAGATATCAATATCAATTGCTGTGCGAATTATGTTTGCACAGTTAAATCGGTTGGTATAATATTTTCCAATACAGATGAAATATGATTCCTAGTAGACACATCTCGGGTGTCTATAAATAAGGACCATTTTATATAAAACCTAATTGGTCCAGATTCGATGTCCAGTCTTGCATATTTTCTTTCAAAATATAATATCTGAAGCATCTTTTGTTGGACTAGAGTCAATTGGGTGCAGTCCGCTTTGTCCAGTGAATTAGGATACATTTCCTGTCTACAGTCAACACTGTAATCAGTGGCATAGCTATAGCTCCGCAGCCCCTGCGGTGGCGGGGAGGCACAGAGAACCTGTGGGCGCCGGGGGTCTGCGGGGCTATAGTTACCACTTACCCGCTGCTGTCTGGTGCCCTGCCGTAACGGTCCCGTATCTCCTGGCCCCGGCTCCTGCTGCTATAATGAAAACAGACCCTTAGAAAATGGCTGCCCCCATACTGCAGACAGTTTTCTGTCTGCAGTATGGGGGCAGCCATTTTCTAAGAGTCCGTTTTCATTATAGCAGCAGGAGCTGGCGTCGGGAGAGACGGGACAGTGACAGGCAGATGCGGCCGGCAGGTATGCCGAGGGGAGGGAGGGGGCCTAAAAATATTCGGCGGGGGGGGGGCGACAATTAGGTAGTTACGCCACTGACTGTAATCAATAGAGAAAGCTTGGATTTGTTGAGTTTGTCCAATTGGCAATCTGAAAAATCCCATGATTTCTACGGCATCGTTGGAAAGCTTGACGTTGAACATTTCGTTGCTGTATATAATAACTTTATTTCAGAACAGCTTTCATTTGTAACAGTCCCACATACAGTGTGAAAAGTTGACTTTTGAGACAATGTCCTGGTTCATCTGATACCATGTACTTCCTTCTATAAGGTGTTATATATGCTCTATGTAATGTCCTTAAATAAACTTCTTGGAGATATGTTGATTTCAGAGAAGTGAGTGATTGATGTGATGTTTTCCTTGGTAATGACCAAGTTCCTCTGGAGAAGATCTGTCATCTTGATCCGACATAGTCCAGGTCTTCAGCCCCGCACCAGGTCTTCTGCGTCTACTCCCGCTGGTACGCGTGTCACGAACTATATGGAGAGAGGCTGGTTGGCCGCGTGAATCATTCGGAGGAGAGACGCTGAAGATGGAACATCTTCAGCGTCTCTCCTCCGAATGATTCACGCGGCCAATCAGGAGCCGAGTTTGGCGGCCAATAGAATCATTCGGAGGAGAGACGCTGAAGATGGAACATCAGCCTCTCTCCGTATAGTTCGTCACATGGGTACCAGCCAAAAAAGTGCGAAAAACGGGCCGATTCGCACCCTATTAAATGGACGATTTTGGAAAAAATGCGATAACGCCATTTTGTGGCGAAAATATCGCAAAAACAAATCGCCCTCTATTAAATGTCACCCTATAATTCCACCAGGGTCATCATTTTTTTTTTTCTTAAACGTACTCAACTTTGCCTTTTTGGATTTGACAAGCCCTCAACGATGACATTGGGCATCGGCATTTGCAGCAGACACAGACAAATTGAAAAGGATTATTATTAAAGAATTTAAGTCAGCAACCCTTATTGTCCAAAAAAATTAGATTGATTATTTTGCAGCACTGAATATTTTGCAGCACTGGCGTGCATACAGATAAGGTGAAACTTGTGTAGTACCCTCTCCCAGAGAACAATCACACAGCAGCAGACACAGAAAAATGTAAAAGGAGTATTATTAATAGGTTACTAACAGGTGCTGTGTCCAGTGTGAAGAGCTCTGTCCATTGTGACAAGCTGTGTCCAGTGTACAGGGGCTGTGTACAGTGTACAGGGGCTGTGTCCAATGTAAAAGGGTGCAGTGGCCAGTGTAACGCGGTGCAGCGGCCAGTGTACAGAGGTTGTGTCCAGTGTGATAGGGGTTGTGTCCAGTGTGACAGGTTGTAATTGGGTGCATTGCCCAGTCTAACAGGGGCTGTGTTCAGTGTACAGGGGCTGTGTCCACTGTACAGGGTGCATTGGCCAGTGTCACAGTGGTTGTGTCCAGTGTGCAGGGTGCATAGGCCAGTGCAACAGGGGCTGTGTCCAGTGTACAGGGTGCATTGGCCAGTGTAACAGGGGCTGTGTACAGTGTACAGAGGCTGTGTCCAATGTACAGGGTGCATTGGCCAGTGTAACAGGGGCTGTGTCCAGTGTGACAGGGGCTGTGTCCAGTGTGACACGGGATGTGTCCAGTGTACAGGGTGCATTGGCCAGTGTAACGATGTAGAGAATAAGTGGCAGACACCAGAGGTATCTGTCACTTTAAGAAGCGCGGTCCTGCTCAGTAATTAAATGTCCATACATTTGTAGTAGAAAGTATAAATCAATTTATTAAAACAGTATACAATAATATTTTCCCCCAAATAGCAATTCATGAATTGTATATACAAACAACAGACAGACAAGACATACAACAATAAACATGTAATAAAAGCTGAATTTAGCTGGGATTGGCCGATTGATTCAGTCACTATATGAATGAATGAGGCTTTGTGCAAAGTATAGCTAGAGGCAATTACAGTAGATCTTGAATATAGTTACCAGTCCTGTACACTTGGTTCCAAAGTAGTGCGCTGATTATTGTGGTAATTAAACCTCAGGTCAGTCTCTTCAAAAGATTTTTACCAGAGATGTACTCCGGAATAGCTGCGATGGGGACCTTCTCCTGCTGGACCAGCCAGCTGGGTGGTTAATAATTTGTAATCCACGTGTACTTGCGCTATACAGGAACACTGCACAGTGAGGACCAGCGGTGGGTATGGGCTCAAAAACGCGTTTCTCCGCCTGTCACTGGGGTCGGCGGCTTCCTCAGTCTGAGCCCACAATCATAAATCAAGCAGTTATATAGCGGCGACTTTCGAGCCCTTCATTACACCCGTACTTCCGGGTTGCACTCCAAGCCTCGTTTTCGTTATCATATATTTATAGGCTCCCGCGGCCATTGTGTATATTGCGTGTCAAGCCTCAATTTCGCTCCGGGACCATGATGATATTATCTTGCAGGTACAAGCCTCATTTGCATATCCCGAATAAACGGGTTTTTTTTCCCCTTTTTAACTCGATTCATAGTCCATATGCCCATACATAATCCACCATGCCTCAATTTCTGCTAATACTTTGCCTCTTTAGTTATTCGTAAGATATACACCAAAACGAACCTGTCATTACCATATATTTGTTGGCAATCCTTAAAGGGACATACACACACAAAACAAAGACATGACACAAAAATACACTGATAGCAAAAAATTCACAATCCATTAAATGGTATTCATCTTTTTGTATAAATACATATATAAAAAATATATATATAATATAATATTGATAATAATCAAGGAAAATTAAAATGAAAATTAAATAAAGAATAATAATCTCTGGACATCTTTAATTTCAACATCGATGTTCATCCCAGTGTAACGGGCTGTGTACAGGGGCTTTGTCAAGTGTACAGGGTGCATTGGCCAGTGTAACAGGAGCTGTGTACAGCGTGACAGGTGTGATGTCCAGTGTATTGGTGTAGTGGCCAGTGTAACAGGGGCTGCTGTATCAAGTGTTAGTGTCCCATCTGTATTACAGTGTCAAGTAACTGTCTAAAAAATTAAATAAAAGTAACAAATAAAATAAAAACACATTTTTGGAGGATGATGGAGGAGGAAAAAGTGGGAGATCAGCAACCAGAAGTGCTTACGCTGCTACTGCCAGTCATGACAAGGCTGAATGTCAACGGCCTAGAGGCTATGTAAAATAAAAGCAGAAATTTAATTTTACAATGGTCCACAAAAATAAAAAATAAAACAATTTAAAGTAACCTGCAGAGAAACATAAAATTGGCAATATGCCATTCACTGCACGCAGTGGCAAGGAAAGGCTAAGGCTAAGGCCTTTGTTTATGACTGACAGTACCGCATCTCAGAATGATGGTAGCCCTTCTGGTAGTATAATCAAAAATGGGAAACTTGTTAAGAAAACAAAGGAGAGTTCACAAATGTCACAAATCCCAGAGGAGAGTTGAAATGTGTCCGCGGATGCCATATGTGAGCCGGAGCTTTCAAATACTGCATTTGAAGAGGAGGTTCATTCCACCATTTGCGTGCTCTCTGCACCTGTGTGGAAGAGCATCTCCAGTCAAGATGCGGCCATGGTTATTGAGGATGCTTCTGAGGAATTGGATGAGGATGTGGATTATAATAGTGAAGCTGGCACACAGAAGGATGTGAATGATGACTATGTTGAGGATGATGTTGTTTGTGTAAAGGCACCGACGGAGACAGTTGTTGTCCAGGGTATGAAAAAGCCTATTCCACCAGGGCAAAATACCAAAAAATCCACCTCGTACAGTATGTATAGAATTACTTCTATCCAATGCTGGACAACAACTGTCAAGCCGTGTGTAGTGTTTGCAAAGCTATTGTAAGTAGAGGTAGGGATGTGCGGCACCTTGGGACCTCTTTGCAATTACGTCACAGTGCATCCATCAGTTTTTGTCAAAAGAAACTGTGCACAAAAATGTAAAAGCCTGACCAGCATCACCGTCTTGCTCCCCTCTCTCTGTTAGATCCGAAAACCTGCACTCTCCTCAAACACCTGCATTATCCACATTCTCAGCGATGCTCAAATTGGAAAAAAGTCCTGCACCCAAGGTCATGAGCATGACTGAAGCCTCTTCTATCCTGGATTCCTCAGAAGCATCCTTAAGCGCTGCACCTGTTGCTTCTGCTGCTGCTGCTGCCAGGAAGGAGAACAGGAAGGGTAGTCCTTATCAGTTAACCAAGCAACTGACTGTAAAGCAAGCCTTTGCAAGGGGGATGAAGTATGCCAGCAGTCACCCCGTTGCACAGCGTATTACTGACGCCTTAAAAACTACTGTATGTTGGTATTAGACACGTGTCCAGTATCTGCAAATAATTCTGTGGGTTTTACCCAGTTGCTTGAGGTCCTGTGTCCCCGTTACCAAATTTCATCTAGATTCCACTTCACTAGGAAGGCAATACCCAGACTGTACATGGACATTAAAAAAAACCGTTGTTGATGTCCTAAACAATGCAGCTGTACCGACTGTCCACTTAACCACGGATATGTGGACAAGCGGAATAGGGCAAACTAAAGACTACATGACTGTGACTACCCACTGGGTTGATGTATTGCCTCCAGAAGCACCAACAGCAGCAGCAACAGCAGTAACATCATTTACCAATGTCATTCAGAGGCAGGCTACACTGTGTATCACAGGTTTCGGTACTTATGTAATATCTGGACTCACGTTTTTCTTATGAGACCGTGTCCCCTCGCGGGGCTCGCTGCGCTCACCACGCTTCGGGCACGGTGGCTCGCTGCGCTCGCCACACTATATAAAATCAACTCCATGCGTAGTTGGATAGTAGGGGTATGAAAAAATGGGGTGCTTTTAACATGGGAGTCCAGATAATACATAAGTACCCAGGTTTCAGTAAGAGGCATACTTTTGAAAACCTCCTTGAAAAACTACGGGAAGTCATCATGCAATGGCTTACCCCACTTGGACTCTCCTCAGGATTTGGGATTTTTGACAATGCCACCAATATTGTGAGAGCATTACATCTAGGCAAATTCCAACATGTCCCATGTTTTGCTCACACAATAAATTTGGTGGAGCAATATTTCTTGAAAAATTACAGGGTTGTTCAAGAGATGTTGGCAGTTGTCTGGAAAATTTGTGGACATTTTTGCCATTCTGCAAGTGCGTGAAGGAGATTGCAGCACTTGCAAGAAATTGTCATTTTGGCCTGCCATCAGCTGAAGAAAGAGGTGGTCACGAGGTAGAATTCCACCATCTATATGCTTCAGTGGATGGAGAAGCAGCAAAAGGCCATACAAAGCTAAACCTCGAACTATGACATAGGGAGAGGAACGGAAATGCACCTGAGTCAAGCACAGTGGAGTATAATTTCCATGTTGTGCAAGATCCTGAAGCCCTTCAAGTTTGCCACATGTGAAGTTAGTTCTGACACTGTCAGCTTGAGTCAGGTCATTCCCCTGATAGGTTTTTGCAAAAGCAGTTGGAGAAACTGAAGGAGGAGTTGAAGCAGAGCGAATCCACTAAATTTGTAGTACTAGTAGATCAAGCCCTTTATTTGCTTTGCAAGGATCCAGGGGTCGTCAATCTCTTAAAATCAGATCAGTATATTTTGGCGATAATCCTGGATCCTAGGTTTAAGTCTTACATTGTGTCTTTGTTACCAACGGGCACAGATATGCAGAGGTGCAAAGACCTCTGGTTCAAAAAATTGTCAGCTGAAGCGGAACGTGGCAGGCACACGTCTCCTCCTTCAGTTTCTTCCAGTGGGGTTGTGAGGAAAAAAACTAAATTTTTCCAAGAGACCCACTGCTATTCAGTCCGGAAACTAATTTGACATCTGGGCCGGACTGAAGGAGCTTGCTACCATAATGGACATATCTACTGCTACTGCCTATGATGATATCACCATTGAAATAACGGTAGATACTTACTTTGGTGACAGCATCCAAATAGGCATGTAAGATTGTCCATTGTATTATTGGCAAGAAAAAAAATTGTGCACTGCCCATTGCCAGCTTGATTTTGGGGGGCCCAAACATGCCAATCGTTTCAGCCACATGTGACAGTCCCTGTCGCTGA
Organism: Crinia signifera; assembly: GCF_055691185.1. NCBI lineage: Eukaryota > Metazoa > Chordata > Amphibia > Anura > Myobatrachidae > Crinia > Crinia signifera. The sequence continues at coordinate 84,901,535 of NC_139227.1, read as the reverse complement.
AACTAGTGTTTTTTTTAAACTGTGCATGTCCTGTATACAATATAAGGGAGAGTAGGAGGGCCCAAGCATAGTTTCATCCTTCACCTCTTTGTATTTTTTGCTCTTTGGAGCATTGTTGGTTTTTTGGGGTAGTTTATTAAACTGCCACCCTGTCTGTCCTTGCAGTGCCGCTCTGTGTTCAAGATGTGCCTTGTTGGAAGTTTAAGGTCCACATGTATGTGATGCCCACTGCTGACGCTTAGCTTAGTCATCCAGCTACCTCGCTACAACCTTTTGGCCTAACTAAATTAAAACAGTTTTATGAGCTGTGAAGTGACCAAAATTGACTAGAAATGAGTGGAAACTAGTGTTATTGAGGTCAATAATACTTTAGCAGCAAAAACAGACCGAAATTCTGTTATTTTAGCCATTTAAAAAAAAAATCCAGATCCCAAACCAAAACCTGCAAGGGTGGTTTTGCCAAAACCAATCCAGATTCAAAGTGGCCGACGCACATCCCTAGTTAAAATCCCACCAAAATGACGACCTCTTCAATGTACTTTCACTTTGAGTTGTGACCGTTTTTACTTTCACCTTCAGCTGTAACAGTTTTTAGCCCACAAACCCTCTACCCACCCCTTGTACCTATCTGCTTCTACCTCCAATGTCTGTCTTTGCAGCTCCCTCTCTCCATATCCAGCAAGAGTGAAACAGATCAGTGTCCCTTACAAAATTGCTTTCACTTTCTGTTAGGACATCTTTTAGCTCACAAAGGAGTAAGTTGGACTCTAGTGGTCACTGGCGGTACTTCTCTTCAAAGAGGGGAGGATTAGTTAACCTATCATACATATAGATAGACATTGCACTCTGATTTCTATCAGTTTTGTTGTGCGTGACTATCCTGGTAATTGATTCCGATGCAAAGATACATATATTATATATATATATATATATATATATATATATATATATATAAAATATATTTACCAGTTACCTCGAGCCAGTTGCTCTTCTTTCCCATTCTAAATCTCTCCTCTTGCGATTAGAGTATATCCAAACATATAGGCCAAACATGCATATCCTCGGTCCCATATTTGTAGAGGACAGTTAGAAGAGAAGAGGGAGATGCGAATTAGCTATTAGACATCCTATCACATTGCTGTCTAGGCCAAGTCCATGCCCCTTATTAACATCTGTTATTGATTTTAAAGACAAAAGTAATACATCAAATATTGGAAAATGATGAAAAGGAGGTGTATGTTTGTGCAATGTATACATTACATTAAGATTTAAAATATAAATGTTTTGTAAAAAAAATTACAAATTCAAGATTAAACTCAAGATAAATCTGTTATATATTTGAGGTGGTGGGTGCTGTAGGTTGTAGTGAGAGTTAAAGCAGACTATGGGGGTGATTCATGTTGGATTTGTAAGCAACAAAAATTGCTGCGTCCCCTAGCAGGAGAAATCATTTGATGGTCGGTGATCATCGAATAATTTCTCCTGCCTTCTCAACTGACTTTTATTTGCAGGTGTCTGGACAAAGACAAGGCGGGTGGCTGACATCTTGTGATGTGAGCCACCCTCCCCCAGCAGGCATCGGCCCACCCACATAGCCGTGGGAATGCCCAGCATTTTCATGGGTACACCCATAATCAGTTCCCATGGTCCAGCGCCATTTCAACCCCCGTCTGCACACGGCCTTCCCTCCCCGCAGTGAACGGCTCGGAAAGTGTGTAAATTGATGAAGTCGTTCGGTGCTGGGGTTTGCACATGCGCAGAATGGCACATGCCCAAAGCCCCCACCATTGGAACAAGGCCCAATTTGGCCCTTTCCGATCATCAGTGAATTATGCCCTAAGTACTGTATTTCAACGATACAATTATTGTTGCTTTATTTCAATGGATGCCTGTATGATACCAAACTCTGGGGCAGGTGTATTCAGGGCCGGATTAACAATGGGCCTGATGGAGCTCCAGGCCCACAAGCCTAGCCCTGCATTGATAGCACCCCAGGAACCGGAGATAACGCCCGGCAAAAGCTGGCACTTTTCCCCTTATGATAACATGGGACCCGCTAATTCAGACCCCCACCCTGTTTCAATGGCTGCCAGTTTACCCTCCAGCATCACAGAAACTCAAGGTTGATCTCAGTCAAACCCAAATCACTGGGCCTTCAATCAGGTAACAGGCTGGTCTATATGGGTTAATTGGTTCCAGAGATATTGTGGGTAAACCAATTTTTTTAATTTCTGAAATGTCATTTCATGGCTGTTCATGTTGTTTGAGGGCAGATTTCTCTGGAACCAAACGGCCCAAAAATCTAAATCATTTGAAGCCCACTCAAAAGTTATTCAATATGATACTGGTCTTATATAAATGGGTCAGTTGGTTCCGAAGCTATAGTTTATGAAGAATATGGTGAATTTTTGCACAATTCGTTTGGTATAGTGTGTATAGCTCAATCCATTTGGCAAAATGTGAATTTTGCCTTAATCTGTATGGCATAACGTGAATTTTGACTCAATCCATGTGCCATAGTGTAAATTTTGGCTCAGTCGGTGTGAATTTTCGCTCATTCCATGTGGCATAATGTGTAAGAGGCAAGGACAGTATAAGAGGGTTACTATTGTATTCCATGATTTGTATAAGGGGTATATGGTGTGATAAATTTAGGTGACCACATAAAAGGTGCTGAAATGTTGTCTACCAAGTTTTGGCTTTCAGTGTTTTTTTTATGAATGGAGTGTCACCTCACTTCGCAAGTATCTTAGGACATAGGCGTCCTGCGGGCCCACCTTTGGAGGGCATCCGGTAATATATCTCCCTGCATCCTGTGAGTGTCGGAATTTGTAATATATATATATATATATATATATATATATATATATATATATATATATATATATATATATATATATATATATATATATGACAAGATCACTGGAATAGTGTTTGAGGGCAGGTATATTTGTACCAGGTTCTTGTCTTACACCTTTTAGAAACAGGAAAACTTCCATGAGAATGTTTCTTTTTTGTTAAAGCTGAGTAAAGGCCCAACTCAGGTGTTTGGCCTCACAGAGGGCTAATCAGCACTTGCAGCTGTGCTAGACCCATGTAGAGCTGCTGGACCAGTGTGTGCACACTGCCTGGGGAGGCAGCAGAATCTCTGTGAGAGGAACAAGCTTTCTGATGCAAGTAAGCCATCCAGTAGTGACTGGAAAACTTGGTGTTTTATTTAGAGATAGTTAGGAATATCCTGTGTTTAGTTAGTGGCGGACAGGCAAGGTATTTTCTTTTGTTGTTTATTTTTATTTTCTGCTGAATAAAACTGGTTGCGGACAGTTGCACTCCAAAGACTGGACTTGACTGATTTTTCAGCTGCTGCTTGCTGCCTTCTACCCCAGGAAAAGGCATCCAGTTCCCCTACATTGTTGCAACTTGGTGGCGAATGCGAGCAGCCTGTTCTGCGCATAAGTGAGAGCAGCAGCTTTATGAGGACTGCAGAAAATGGTGGTTTTTGCAGATACAACCCAGTGTGAAGTTGCTGAGACTCGCCTGAGGATTTAATATATGTTCTGGCTGAAAGCAGCTACAAAGCTGCCTGGGACATCTGTCAACATGGAGGAACTGCTTAAAGCCTTGCTGCAAACTACAGCAGTTCAGCGGGAGGACACAGCAGCTCAGCAGGAGGCCACCAGGCAGCAGCAAGTGGCAATGGACAAACTTGTCAGGCAACAGCATCAGGATAGAGAGGCCTTAACCGAAGTCATGCAGAGCTTTGCAACACGGACTGGGGATGTGGCCGTCAGTCCCTCCGGCCAGCTCTAGTTCTATATGGGTCAGTCATTTCCAGCAGAAAATGACAGAGACTGATGATGTGGAGGCCTAGATAACCACATTTGAAAGGACTGCCGAGCGTGAGAACTGGCCGAAAGCACAGTGGGCCAGTCTGCTAGCACCTTTTCTCTCAGGTGAACCCCAAAAAGCATACTTTGATTTAAGCCCTGCCGATGCTTGGGACTGTGACAAATTAAAACTGAGATGCTGACCCGCCTGGGAGTCACACTGTCCGTATGAGCCCAATGGGTGCACCGCTGGGTATATGCCCTGGAGAAGCCTCCTCACTCCCAGATGCACGACCTTATTCATCTAACAAAAAAATGGTTACAGCCAGAGACATTAACTGGTCCCCAAATGGTTGAAAGAGTCATCATAGAACGCTATTTGAGATCTTTGCCCATGGTCCTGCGCAAATGGGTGAGCCATGGAAATCCGGATACTGCTGACCGGTTAGTGGACATGGCAGAGAGGTATCTGGCGGCAGGGGAATTACTGATGACCACACAGCAACCCACAGATCCTCAACAGCACCCTTCAGTAAAGACTGGTAAGACGGTTTGGTGGGAAAATGTTGTTGGGCGGTTAAGAGAACGCAAGGCTGGAGAGACTGTAAACAGACAAGCCAATGAGACTAGAAGGTCTATGATGCCCAAGCGGGTTGATAGTTGTGTGATTAAATGTTTCAGGTGTGGTATGCCAGGTCAGTTATTGCCAATTGCCCAGTCATGCAAAAACCCATGCGATGTGATGCTGCCTTTAAATGTTGCAGATTGTCTTTCTTTGCTAGGTTAGCCTGTACTGTGGTACAGTACCTTCACCTAAACTGGAAAAACAAATGTGTGCCGTGTTCTTAGAGGGTAATCGGGTAGAGGCCTTGCTAGATTTAGGAAGTTTAGTTACCCTTGTGAAAGCTGGGTTAGTGAATCCCTTAAAGGTCCAGCAAATACCTATTGGGATTACTTGCATACAGGGGAATACCCAACATTATGCCACTGCTGAAATACATCTAGAAACTTTTTGTGGGTCAGAAATGGTTAAAGTATGACTGGTCCTCTCCTTGGTGCACGAGGACATAATAGTGGGGGGATTTTCCTCATTTTTGGATACTGTAGGAATAACGTTTAGCCACAGATGGGAGAAGTAAAGAGCCAGTAGTTAATACCGGTGATTTTGATGATGTTTGTGTGTCCTCTAAACCTTCTGACCCTTTACCTTTTGCTAGTTTGGCTGGGGAGGGGACAGATGGGGAGTCCAGTGAGGACCCTCTTGCTGGAATGGAGACGTAGTAGTTAGAACTGAAATTGTGTCTGACCTGGATTTAAAGAAGTATCTGTTTGCGTCTGAACAGTTAAAGGATCCTACCTTAATAAAGGCTAGAGAGAATGTTAAGATTGTTATTGGGAACCCGTGGTACCAGGTGACAGGGTTACGTATCCCTACATGGCCATTTGTAATGACCTTTATCTACCATCCCAAAACTGATGGGTTGGTGGAAACATTTAATAAAACATTTAAAAGTATGTTAAAAAAGGTTGTTGACAGAGATGGGAAAAACTGGGAATGTTTGTTGCCCTACTTGTTGATGGCCATCAGAGAAGTTCCTCAGTCCTCTACGGGGTTTTCTCCATTTGTTGTATGGTAGACACCCAGAGGGCTGTTGGACATTGACAAGGAGACGTGGGAAGGACAACCCCCTCCTTTATAAAAGCATTGTTGAACATGTATCACAAATGCAGGATAGGATTGCTGCCGTGGTACCTATTGTCAAGAGCACATGGAACAGGCCCAAAGTGCTCAACAGAGGGTATATAGCTGGAGCGCCAAGATCCGGGAATTTGCTCCGGGGGATAGAGTTCTTGTGTTGTGCCCACTGTGGAAAGCAAGTTCCTAGATAAATGGCAGGGCCCATTTGAGATTCGGGAAAAAGTGATTGAGGTTAATTATAAAGTATACCGACCAGGAAAGAGAAAACCCGAACAAATCTACCATGTTAACTTAATCAAACCCTGGAAAGATAGGTTGTTTCTATCAGCGGAGCCTTGCTCTTCGGTGTCTTCACCTCAGTTGCTTCCCGCGGTGAAGACCTTGTCAGCTGATCAGAACCATCAGGTTAAAAAATTTATCATCCAAAATAGGGAGATATTTTCAGAGCTGCCTGGCCAAACGACCATAATAAAACATGACATTGTCACAGAACCAGGGGTCAGGGTTCATTTAAAGCCATATAGGATTCCTGAAGCTAGAACTTGGAGTCATAGAGGAATCCAACAGTGAGTTGTCCAGTCCTATAGTTCTCATCCCGAAGCCAGGCGGTAGCCCGAGTTCTCTTGAGTCCTCCTGAGCCGCCGCAAACTTCCCCGAGCCTGCCGTCTATGTCACTTCTGACTGTGACTGGCGGCTAATGCAGCGGGGGCATAAAGTGAAAGAAGATAAAGCACCAGCCAACCAACTCCCAACTGTCATTTTCAAACACAGCTGATTGGCTGGTGCTTTATCTTCTTTTACTTTGTCTCGTTTATCTCTTCTCCAGGCTTAATACATCTGACCCTCTGGGGTAGATGTATGAAGCAGTGATAAGGGAAGAGAGGTGATACAGTGCCTGGTACTTTATCACCAGCCAATCACCTCCTAACTGTCACTTTTAAAGACCAGACTGTAACTTAACAGTTAGGAGCACTTTATCACTCCTCCTCCCTTATCACTGCTTCATACATCTACCCCTCTTTGTGATATCTAATACTAGCTGTGAGAGAGCTGAGAGTAGGACACACACATGCAATATTTACCGTTAGTAACTATCTGTGACGGGAGTACACACGGTGAGATTTCACTTTCTATTCGACCCCTATTCAATCTGGGTTTGGGTTGGTTACAGTGTTCACATTCGATTTTGACTTCAGTACAGATATGTCCTATATATATATAGTCTAACCTTCCAAGACTATTTTTCTATTTAATTTACAATACTTGGGATCAAATCTGCATCAAATCTATAAAAACAATTCAATGCCCATACGATTTTCTATTGGATTTTGATTCAATTTTGCTTCTATAAGACAAAATGTAATAGAAAAATAGTGGAAATCTCACCATGGGTACCCTCTATAAAAGACTTTATCTGCCTCACTAACAATTGTTACTAAAACCCGATGAAAGATCTTTTTAACATTATTGATTTCTCTGCTTTACTAACAAATACTTTAATCTACAAGATCATTATTTTTAGCTATATGAGAGTAGCATGTGTTACTAATCCTTGGAAGTTTCTGCTCAAAGACAAAGTTAGTTCTGTGCCAAATAAGGTGTTTTAATTGGTTTCTAAAATATTTATGTAATTATTTTATTATTGTATTGTTTTATGCAACATTTTTTAATATGTTTACTTTCAATATAGTATCCCAAGAAAATAGTTATTAAAACTTTTATTAAATCTAAATTAAAAAAGCTGTGAAATATTAAAATTATAGTGAAAGAAGTGCAATAATGTGTGTAAAGTGTGACAATAAATTTATTAAAAAGAGCTGTCCTCAGAAATAAAAACACTAGTAGCAAACTTCAATTTACTCAAATTTCAAGGAAAATCCCTTTAAAGTCTACTCTAGATGGTACATGGTTCCCACAGTAGTTGTCACAGGCGGAGTGCTGGGAGGGTTCGTGTGGTGCTCAGGAACCACTCTAGGACTAGCGGAAGTAGGATTGAAACGAGCAGGTTTAATAACGGAAGGTTTCGTAAAGGATACACAAATAAGATAACGTCTCTTTGGGGAGTCTGGGAAGCAAAGGGTACTCAAATACTTCTTTGAGCAGGGCCAAAGCAAAAGGGGTAGGTATCAAACTAAAGTCTTTGAAATAAAGTCCTTCACATGGAAGTTATGCTCTTGCGTGGGAATGAGAGGAAAGTCTCTGCAGGGTAGCAGGAAGATGGTGGATGATTAGGCTCTGGATAGAGAAGTTACTTGCAAATGAATGGGCTTGGCAACTGTGAAGAAAGGATGACGAAATTACTTGAGGCGTCCAACTTGAGCGACTGAAAGACGTGGTATGTGGCTAGAAGAATGAGGCGGAGAGGAGTTGACGGAGATGGAACCGGACTCGAATTGGATACGGCAGAATGTGGATGGTGGTGGACCACCAGGGAGTACTGGCTTGACAACCAGCGGGTGGACAGACAGGACCAAACGCACGGATTGGTTAGAGCTGGAGAGGCTATAAAACTTGGACGAGGAACCCAGGACTGGCAATGACCACAGGACTGTGAAAGCAGGTATGAGCCGAAGTGAGCCAGGAGTCTCCAGCTGTGGACAGCAAGGAAGACTTTTTGCACTGATGCTGGACTGCTCCAGACAGCCTCCTTAAATCCCTAGGGAGCTGCTGTTATTGGCTGACCAGCTCAGTGGGGCAGAAACCACCCTGGCTGGCCCAATGAGGAATTTGCCCTCATCCAAGATGGCGGTGCCGGCCTCATGCTGGGGCCCGGAGTCAGAACTGCCGCCGGGACCTGCCATGTTCATCGAGCCTCCCAGATCCTGCCCTTCTGCCGCCAGCCTGCCGCCCAGGACCTGCTGCACCCACAGAGAGCCACCGGCGGACAGGGAGGGGTGAATAGAGTGCCTGCTGTGTGCCGCGGCGGCTGCCTCTGACAGGAGTACTCCATATTTTCCCTCCTAGCTCTAGTCAGTGCTGGCGGAACCGTGGATCACAGGGTACATTCATACATATGTGGTAGCTCCTACTGGGATGAAATTTTTTCTCTTTTGGGAAAGATTTTTTATTCATCGACCCCCCCAAAAGTCCCTTGATGGCTCTACTTTGCAGACTGGTTGCAGGCACCTCAAACCCAAAAAGCAAGCTGTGTGGCCATATACTCAACTCCGCCAGATTGTTGATTGCAACAAACTGGAAATAACCTGCCCCCCCCCCCCCCTTCCATTCAGTCTGTAATCAACAAAGTCTGGTTTGCAGCATCCATGGAGTATATCACTGCGCAGTTACATGACTCGGTAGGGAAGTTCATGTCAATTTGGACTCCCTTGTTATGTATATTTTCAGAGGCAACTCCCTGGTTAGGTGCGGTCACTGGTTCTTGCTCATTGCTTAGTTAAATGTGGTACCTTAGATAAGGATACCCTTTTATGTGCAAGGTTTTGTAACTCCCAATCCCCTCCCCCCTTTTGTTTTCTTTCTTGCACTCTGCCCCCTCTGACCTTTCTTCTTCTTAATTACCCCAATGCTATTGTATTACTGTTTGTCTGCTAACTTAATATAAAAACAAAAAAGACAGTGGTATTCACAACAGTATATTTCATTTTTGTGCATTATACCATGCTATTCGTTTACACTAGACTGCCTGTAAAAGCACTGTTCAGTTATCTGACTCATTTCTCTGTATTGTTTGCCACTGTAAAATTAAAGAGTTTAAAAAAAAAAAAGCTCTCCGTTGTGTGTATTCTTTATAGTCAGTGTTGATATGCTCATCCTATTAGTGTAATAGGTGAGGTTATAATTGGGAATGTTTCACTAGGTAACAATATTCTGTTGAACCCAAATTGGATTGTGTTTTGTAAATCTCCATTATACATACTTGTATGATCAATCCAAGATCTTGTGGACCATCCAGTCTATATTTGTTATGGGGACAAAATATATTAGCACTTATGATTAGTGCAACTCATAGTACATTGGTATTAAGGAGTTATAGTTCCCCAATGGCGTCCCCAGCTCGATTCAGACCACAATATATTCAAATAGTATCCTGCGCTTACAGGATTTGTTAGCTTAATGATATTGCTAACTACAGACAGATGTATCTGTTTGTATTGTGCGGGGTTACTGTATCAGTCCCCATTGATCTTATGTGCCGTTTTGTTGGTCTTAGGCAGGGCCGGCGCTAGCCGTTTAGCAAGGTATGCAAAGCAGGGAGGCGCCAGGCTGGATAGGCACTCGCTCCCTGCTCTGCACCTTGCTTGTGGTGTTGCTGCCGGCCGCCGCTGTGCCTGTCATATTGTATGACAGGCCGCAGCACTGGCAGCGCAAAGCAGGACTCCCTGGGGAATGATGGGGGAATCTGCACTGAGCAGTGAGCAGCATCATCATTCTTTCTAAATATCCGGGCAGCTAGGGCTCCTCCCGTCACATACCGGCTGGATGGTGACGGGCTCCGCCGCAACTCATATCAGGGTAGCAGCTGCAGCAGCATGAGCTCTCATATGTGATGGCATATGAGAAGCTCATGCTGTAACTGTCAGCACAGCACACGCTGCAGTGTGCTGTGGCTTTGCTGCTAAGGACTCGGGGGAGGTCCGAGGATGATCAAAGTATCCCTCTATAAGAAAAAAAATCCACGAAGGGGGCGTGGCCATGCCTCCCGCGATTAGGCCATGCCTCCATGTTTTACTGGGGCCCTGGTCTCTTGTCAGCGCTGCCAGTGCAGTAAGCAGGAAGAAGGAGCCTCAATGCTGTCCATGGCTCACCTAAACCAGCTCCAGTAGTGCATGCAGCCAAAAAGCCACCATCAAACAAATGAAAGTTAAAGGTATTTGGGGCTTATGTTTTTTGTGGTGGTGTAGTAATAGACATAAAGATATAATAGACATAAAGATATAAGGGGTGGGGAGGTGGTGATGGCATATGGATAAATGGAAAGGAGGGGGTGGTAGGTATAAGCAGAGGCGGCAGCAGTGGCGTAACTATAGCTCCGCAGCCCCCGCAGTGGCAGGGGGGCGCAGAGAAATTGGGAACCCCGCCGGGGGGCTGCGGGGCTATAGTTACCCACGGTCTGCGTCTCGCCCGGCTCTCTGCCGGGACCTGCCTGACCGTCACGGTCCCGGCCGGCTCCTGCTGCAATGAAAACTGACAATTAGAAAATGGCTGCCCCCATACTGCAGACAGTTTTCTGTCTGCAGTATGGGGGTAGCCATTTTCTAAGAGTCAGTTTTCATTGTAGCAGCAGGAGGGGGGGGGCAGGTTAGGTGTGTGAGGGGGTGAGGGGGGGCGCCTAATAAACGTGCGGGGGGGGTGCTAAACAGTTAGGTACGCCCCTGGGCGGCAGAACCTGGTAAGCGTGTTAAACGTGACGGGGGTGCACCAAGCCAGAGAGGTGCTCACTCCACTAGCTAGCACCTGTTGGATCCCCGGCGACTGGAAAAAAACAGGAGCCAGGATAAGGGAGCAGGGGGCTCTGTGCCTCTGTCCGCGAACACACAGAGACCCTGTACCCCTCCAAAAATGGGCATCATGTTAGAGGAGACAGGAGCATCTGTCAGGGCACCCATCGCTATCTGGAAGTGCAGATTCCAGGAGCGCTGGGGCACTGTGCGTCTGCAGCCCCAGGCAAGGAGAGTGTAACTCCTGGCAATGAGCATGTAGGTAAGCGGACCTTACATGGTATAATTTGTAATAGGCATTAAGATGTGTGACATAATGTGTAATAGGTATTATTGTGTGTGGTTTAATATGCAAGGGGCATTATGGTGTGTGGCATAATGTGTAATGGGCATTACAGTGTGTGATGATATGTAATTGGCAATATGGTGTGCATAATCCTTGTGCAGTGTATCCAAGTGGCTAAGTGACTTTTGCTGGCATAGTGTTTCTAAGGGGCTCTTCTTGGTGCAGTGTGTCAAAGGGGCTTTACCTGGCGTAATGTGTACAAGTGGTACTGTGTGGTGTAATGTGAATAACACACTACTGTGCAGCATGATTTGAATTGGTACTATTATGTGGCCCTGCCCCTCCCGCACAAAGTGACTTTGGCGAGCACTCTCACAGTGTTTTTGTGTGTGTGTGTGTGTGGGGGGGGGGGGGGGGGGGGCTGGGGCACAATCCCTTTTCTGCCACAGGTCCATCAAATTATCTAGTCATGGTACTGCTGCTACTTGGCATATTATGAGTGTATGAGGCACTGCTACTATGGACATTATACACCCTTTTTTTGAAGCATGCGCCTTCTGAACCTGCTTTCTTTCTGTAAAGTATGGGAGGCGCAAATTTACAGTTTGCAGGGGGGGCGCTGAACACCCTAGCCCCGGCCCTGGTCTTAGGTGACACTGAGAGCAGTTAATATCGTTTGACTGGTTATTAATAATGTATGTAAAGGACTTTAACAGATTAAATAATTTTTTATATAAATATGTGGTGTGTCCTCATTGTGTGCGGTGTGGTCATAGGTGCCGATTCTGTGGGTGCTCAAGGGCCTGAGCATCCACAGGCCTGAGTCCCACTGCTGGGCTGCCATATTAACTTGCTAATTTGCGGCTGCAGCTCCCACATTGCCAGACCCGCCACCTGGGAAACAGTATGCCGGGAAGAGTGTATTCTGTCCGCGGAGTACTTGCCCAGTGGGGGCATTTATGTATGTGGAACTCTGTTGTCGTAATGTGAATATTGGAGACAACTGTGCCCCGTAATATAAATTGGTATTATTTAGTGGCCACACCCTTTCCCCATGAAGCCACTCCTCAATATTTTTGACTTGAGGACCCACCAGCAAAAACATAAATCATAACCTAAGGGTGTGGTTATTAATAAATCACCGACACCTACACTCATTCGGTGTGTTAATACCGTCTGCAGCTATCTTAGCTGCCTTTAGCCAACACGCACCAATGTGATAACCAATAAATTTTACACACACACAATATTGTTCAGTGTATGTTAACACTGTCAGTGATGATTATGGCTACCGTTAATTGAATAGAGCTTGTGTAATTGTTGATCAATTATACACACAATTGTTCAGTGTGTGTTAATAATTACAGTGGCTATTATAGCTGCCGTTAGTCAGATGTCATTAATGTAGTTGTCAATAAGTTATACACATACGAATATGCAGTGTACGTTAACACTGTCAATCATTATTTCAGTTGCCATTAGCTAAATAGCGCCCATGCTATGTTTGCGGGCTATATCACTCTGACCCCCCTAAAACTATCAGTATAATTCATGGGGCTTCAAATGGTTAACTGAGTCTCAGCACACAATAGTTGTAAGTTATACACGCACAATCATTCAGTGCATGTTAATCCTGTCAGCTGCTATTTCAGTGACATTGGTTTGATAGCGCCTGTGCTCTAGTTGCGGGCTATGGACCAGATTCTCTAAGCTTCAAAAGTGATAAAAAGCCAGCCAATCAGCTCCTACCTGCCATGTCACAGACTGTGTTTGAAAAATGTAATGCAGGAGCTGATTGGCTGGCTGTTTATCACTCTCTATTTTATAACTTTTGAAGCTTAGAGAATCTGGCCCAGAGTCACTCTGATCTGCCTCATTCTATCAGTATAATTCATGGAGTTTTGAGTGATTAATGGATTCACAGCACATAACAGTTGTAATCTTGTTTAAGCTTAAATGCTAATACACATAATACAGACAGCTTTAGCGAGTCGGACCGGTCACATTAGCCATGTGTACCGCGTCTGCCCCTGTTATCCTGACATACATTTTGCTTAACACTCATAAGTCCAACCTGACTGTTCGGTTGGAGGGGTTATGTTCCAGTAAGTAATTAATCCATTATGAGATCATTTGAAGTGACTGGATTAAGAGCCAATAAATGGCTCTATGGGTATCAATGTATTTTTTCTATGTATCATATGTGTTCCTGTCAGGATTTAATTGATTGACGGGTCTATTATCAAATGGGAGCGTTGTTCGTGAATGTAATTTATTTTCTTTCTTCTTTAACTTCAATTCGTGATGAATGGATCCTTATGTGGATAAGTTTAATTTTAAACTTATGTGGATGAACTCAATTCTGGGAATTTTAATTATAATCATTCTGTATATTCTAATATAACTAGTGTATACCCTATGTAATATTATTGTGCTATTTTTACTATTGTTGTAATTATCAAATGAAGATTGCATGTTATTTATATTAATATCAATATCTTGGTATTATTTGTAGATACTGATTATATGCATTGTAAATTCCATGTTTTCATTATTGGTGACATATACTTAATAATGAGAAATAATAATTACTATGTCCTCATAATTTATACAATATAAATTGGTAGGATTAATTTGTGACTATTAGTGATATATGGATTAATAGTAATGTAGTCTTAAATTATATATTGATATATTAATAGTGATGTAGTCTTAAATTATCATCATAATAAGGTAAGTGGATGCATTAATTTTTCATGTAGTATACATGTGATGTGAACTAAAATGTTAATATATATGTTGTGTATGACTCATATTTATATGGGTCATGTTAATATAACAAGACAAATAGGAAGGTGAAGAATGAAAAACTATAAAAAAACAGTGATAAAAGCTCAATTTTTTTGTTTGTTATAACATTGTCTAAGTACACAGTGCTGCCCAAAAAATAAGTATCCTAATATTTGAGTTTTTTTTAATGTTTCCTATGACAGGTTGATAATTATTATGAAGAATTGATTCTTTATTTGTTGATCCCTATTGGGGATCATTAGTGTAATACTTGTCATTGCAAAATTTTACCAATCGGGTTTTATTATGGTAACAGTTCTCTTTAATAGGTTGGAAAATTCAGGAGTTTGATTCATGCTATTTATTCTTCCCATTTAGTTATAAATATAGTGGTATGATGTGACATATGTGGAAGGTGTTTTCAAATAAACTTTATAGGGGATTCATCTTCTATTTTACAGAATTGGGCTGTACACTTCTTTTAAAGAAAGGCACCATAATTAATATGTTCATTCATCATGTAGTGTTGGAGATCTACTGGATGAATGAACATATTAATTATCGTGCCTTTCTATTAAAGAAGTATAAAGTAAAAGAAGGATTGGTTACTTATGGGAACATAACCCCCTCCAACCGAACAGTCGGAATGGAGCTATGAGTAAGCGTTAAGCGAAACGTACGTTAGAACGACTTGGGCGGACGCGGTGCACATGGCTAATGTGACTGATCTGACCCGCTAAAGCTGTTTGTTTTATGTGTATTAGCATTTAAGCTTAAACAAGACTACGGGGCAGATGTATTAAGCCTTAACAAGAGATAAATGCAAGGGTGATAAAGACAGATAAACGTCCAGCCTATTACCTGCTAACTGCCATGTTACATGCTTGATCCTTGATGAAGCCGCCGAGATAAGTTGGTGGGGAAATGCGTCGATAAATAAAAGACCCCTGCTCTTAAGGACTAGCCGGCCGGCCTCCTTCTCCAGCCGAATTGCCTCTGCACTTGCAAACAAACGGAGCCTGGTATATATCCCCCACCAATCGGGACACAGGTTTGAGGAAAACTAACTGTGGGAGCTTCTTTGTATATTCCTTATACCACTGGAATCGGTTATGTGGGTACCTACCACGGACACTGAGGAAGCTCCACCCCCAGTGAAACGGCCGTCTGACCAAGCCGTACTTGCGGCTCACCCCCACTCCATGCCGCACTGACGGCTCTTTGCAGATCCGGACCCTAAATGACAATAGACCGAGCAGAGGCCACTAGGTAAGCGGCAGTAACCGCTACTCTTTATCATTTTGAAACACTGCATTTAACTTCAGCTGGTACACCGCAAACAGCAGTTTTTCTCACTACCCTTTGCTCTTGATCTCTGGATCTATACCCTATTGCTATTTCTCCATCTACCTACTCACGCAAATAGGCAGGTGCCGCTCATCTGCTACCAATGCTCTAATCGTACAGCACATAGCAGAAAGCAGCACACCTACCCCCAAGAGTAAGACGCATACTTTTACTGTATCCCTCTTGCACATCCCTTTCCTTAGGGGTACTCTCATCTCCAGGAAGTATTTATTGGCACCTAACCCTGCACTGTTATTATAACAACAGGGTACTTGCACTACCAAAAAGGAGAAAGCAGACACCCCACTTTTCTAACTCTGACACTCTATACATACAGCTAAAAAATTGCCGAACGCTCACTGACTCTCAGAGAACCAGGACGGTTGAGAGAATCAGCAGCAGCTTCCGCAATCTTTACGACTGTGAGTGTCACTTATCTCTGATATACATCTCCACATCTATACCCCCTCTCTTGTAACGGTTACCTACGCAATTAAATACCTAGATTGGCTCTGCATCTATGAAATATGTCACTTCCTTACCACAGGTGATAGGAACAAGAAAATTTGAATCCGAAACCCGGCTGATATATAACAATAGCCCCGATTGTCTGATCATTATTCATTATTTGTTTCCTATCCGATTAACCTGGTGTGTATACCAACAGTTGAATACAAATTTATTCTATAATATCAAAATATCATTCAACTGTCCATCCTTAATGTTTGATGTTGTCTGTCTGTATGTCGAATTATAAGTTTTATGGAACCATTAAAAGTTAAATTTTATTAAAAAACTTTTTTTTTACATTTAAAGGAGTGCCTCCAAACAGAAGAGAGTACTTTTCTACTTCACCTTTGATACATTACCCTTACTCTCAGGGGAGCACCGCCACGTCACTATCTACCAATTAATTGGTTAATTGATGCAAAGTTACTGTGGTAGATTTATTTCAGTACAAGACCCAACGATATTACCTACACCATTCAGTGTCACTTGTGCTCAGGTCTATCCCATCCCAGATCCCCTTTTCCCACCCCCTCTCCCATTTATACAACTACCTGCAAATATGCCATTGTTTGCTAAAGCGCATGTTTACTAATCTCTCATTAACAGACTGACTGCATGCAAAAAGATTTTTGTTTTTTACTTTCTCTGGAGAGTTGACTAAATCAAGTTGGAACTAACCCATGGCAAAATTAACCCCAACCCACTAATTTCTAGGGTGCTGTTGGTATTTTGTTTTTAGTTTTTGTGCTCATCCCCACTACCTCGGTGGGTTATATATATACTTATTATTTACACTAGGTGATTCATCGCGCCCTACGGGCGCTCTTCACACCGTCGAAGGGGCTGCGCCCCCTTAATTTGTGAACATTTGCATATGAGAAAGATGGTTAGAATTGTATGAAAGATGGCCTGTATTGCAACTTGAGTTATAGGTGAAATGTGTTAAATAGAGAGCATATGATGTGGAAGGGGGTGTGTATTGTTTTGTTTAATTAAAAAGCGGTTACAGAGTAAGATGTACATTGATAGTGTGGATGGTACAGTGACATTTGTGGGTGTGGGGTGGGGGGGCTGTGTGTGCATGTTGTTTAGGTGTGTGTGTGCAATAGTATAGAAGGGTGTTTCTGAGTCAGCGGCTCCCCACTGGCGGAGGTCAAGACACAGGAAAACAGGAGGCTGGGTAGTGATAGGGGTGTGTGGGCATAAGGGGGACTAAAGAGGAGGGTGGGAGATACTGTGCAGCTTCTGCCAGTGGGTGAGGGTACAGTGTGGCAGTACAGGAGTACAGGATGGTGGCCCTTAGTCAGTGTCTCCTCCTACTGGGTGGGAGTTCGGGTGCATGAGAGCAGGAGGCTGGGCTATGAGGCATGATAGGGGCATGTGGGCAAAACAGCGTCAGTGACTCCCCAGTGGTGGAAGTTACGGTTCAGGAGAGCAGGAAGCTGGGTAGTGATAGGGGTGTGTGAGTATACGGGGGACTAAAGAGGGGCTTAGGGGTGCCGTGAATTGCGGGAGGGGCGCAGGGGGTGCCGTGAATCAAGGGAGGGAGGGGCGCAGGTGTCGGCGAATCGCGGGAGAGGGCGGGGGTCCGCAAAGCGTGGGAGGGGGCGTGAATTGCGCGAGGGGGGGTTGCGAATCGCGGGAGGGGGGGTGCGCGGGGGGTCCGTGAATTGCGGGAGGGGGAGGCACGGGGCGCGATGAATCACCTAGTTGGTTATATATTCTTGTAGAAGGATGGTAGGATGTTGCTGTCATTCAGAATGCATTTACATAAACAGTAATAGTAGCAGTAAAAGGTCTGACTTAAAACACCTACAGTAAAACAGAACAGGTGTTATATATTATACAAAGAATTGGTTGATGATGTGTAGGTTGACGTGCACATAGTTCATAGTTGTCACTGGAAAAAAAATTGCTACAAGAAAAAATCAACACAGAAAGTTCAACACATGTAAATGTTGACATAAGTGTGGCACTTCATCGGTGTCCATGTCGACACATGAGAATGAATATGAAAACATTCAAAAAAAGAAAAATAAATCTTCAAAAACTCATGTCAACCTTTTTCATTGTCGACTATAGCCATGCCAGTGTTTTGCATGTGCCATTTAATCCTGGGGTTGCCGTGAATCGCGCGCGGGGCGGGGAGGGAGGAGGCGAGGGGTGTCCGCGAATCACGGGAGGAGGGGTCGTGGGTGGATGCCGTGAATTGCGGGAGGGGGGCGTCGCGGGGGGGGGTGTGGGTGCCGCGAATTGTGGGAGGGGGGCGCGGGGGGTTGCAGTGAATCGCAGGAGGGTGGGTCGCGGGGGCGGGGGGTTGCCGCAATGACAGGAGGGGGGGTCAGGGGTGGGGAATCGCGGTAGGGGGGGTCGTAGGGGGCACCGTGAACCGCGGAAGGGGGGGCCCGGGGGGTTGGCGCGAATCGTGGGAGGGGGGGTCGTGGGGTGCCACGAATCGCAGAAGGGGGGGTGTCACGGGGTGGGGCCGTGAATCGTGGGAGTCACCGGGGGTGCCGCGAATTGCAGGGGGTGTGCTGTAAATCGCGGGAGGGGGGTCGCGTGGGGTGCCGCGAATCGCCACAAGAAAAAATCAACACAGAAAGTTCAACACATGTAAATGTTGACATAAGTGTGGCACTTCATCGGTGTCCATGTCGACACATGAGAATGAATATGAAAACATTCAAAAAAAGAAAAATAAATCTTCAAAAACTCATGTCAACCTTTTTCATTGTCGACCATAGCCGTGCCAGTGTTTTGCATGTGCCATTTAATCCTGGGGTTGCCGTGAATCGTGCGCGGGGGTGGGGGGGGAAGGAGGTTAGGGGTGTCCGCGAATCAGGGGAGGAGGGTCGTGGGTGGATGCCGTGAATTGCGGGGGGGGGTGTGTGGGTGCCGCAAATTGTGGGAGGGGGGGAGCGCGGGGGGTTGCAGTGAATCGCGGGAGGGTGGGTCGCGGGGGCGGGGGGTTGCCGCAATGACAGGAGGGGGGGTCAGGGGTGGGGAATCGCGGTAGCGGGGGTCGTGGGGGGCACCGTGAACCGCAGGAGGGGGGGCCCGGGGGGTTGGCGCGAATCGTGGGAGGGGGGGTCGCGGGGTGCCGCGAATCACAGGAGGGGGGAGGGTGTCACGGGGTGGGGCCACGAATCGCGGGAGTCACCGGGGGTGCCGCGAATTGCGGGGGGTGTGCTGCAAATCGCGGGAGGGGGGTCGCGGGGGGTGCTGCGAATCGCCACAAGAAAAAATCAACACAGAAAGGTCAACACATGTAAATGTTGACATAAGTGTGGCACGTCATTGGTGTCCATGTCGACACATGAGAATGAATATGAAAACATTGAAAAATAAATCTTGTCAACCTTTTTCATTGTCGACCATAGCCATGTCAGTGTTTTGCATGTGCCATTTAATCGTGGGGATGCCGTGAATGGGGGGGGGGGGGGGAAGGGAGGGAGGTGCATACCTCCCAACATGACCTTCTCCAGGAGGGACACATTGCTCTGTTTCTGGACTTTCTTCTTAATTTATGGATTACCATCACCTGTGCTTAAACACCTTTCGGTACTTATGTAGTATCTGGGCTGCCGATTTCTAAATCGGGTCGGATCGGGAGATCGCATCGCATCGCATGCGACCATGCGATTCGATGCGATGCGATGCGATGACCCGATTTTTCCATAGGAAACAATGTTAAAATGGACTGAGTCCATTTTAACATGGAATTCAATGGGAAAAATGGGTCCTTTTCATACCCCTACTATCCAAGTGGGCATGGAGTTGGATATAAACCTGTGGCGAGCGTAGCGAGCCACCGAGCCCGAAGCGTGGCGAGCGAAGCGAGCCCCGCGAGGGGACGAATACCGTCCCCTCGCGGGGCTCGCTTCGCTCGCCACGCTTCGGGCTCGGTGGCTCGCTACGCTCGCCACAGGTTTATATCCAACTCCATGCCCACTTGGATAGTAGGGGTATGAAAAGGACCCATTTTTCCATAGGAATCATTTTAACATTGATTCCTATGGAAAAATCGGGTCATCGCATCCGATATCGGATGCGATGCGATGCGATGCGATATCGCATCGCATCGCATCTGATTGTATGCCTTAACTTAAGGCATACAATCAAAAAATCGGCAGCCCAGATACTACATAAGTACCCACCTTTCTTTATCAATTACCCTGTTTAAAACAGGTGATGACAATCATAAATTAAGATGGAAGTCCACAACCCAGCGTTACAGCTCCAGACACACTTTGAGTGACAGATGTAGCCAAATATATAAGAGATTAAAAAAAAGAAAAATAAATCTTCAAAAACTCATGTCAACCTTTTTCATTGTCGACTATAGCCATGCCAGTGTTTTGCATGTGCCATTTAATCCTGGGGTTGCCGTGAATCGCGCGCGGGGCGGGGAGGGAGGAGGTGAGGGGTGTCCGCGAATCACGGGAGGAGGGGTCGTGGGTGGATGCCGTGAATTGCGGGAGGGGGGCGTCGCTGGGGGGGGTGTGGGTGCCGCGAATTGTGGGAGGGGGGCGCGGGGGGTTGCAGTGAATCGCAGGAGGGTGGGTCGCGGGGGCGGGGGGTTGCCGCAATGACAGGAGGGGGGGTCAGGGGTGGGGAATCGCGGTAGGGGGGGTCGTAGGGGGCACCGTGAACCGCGGGAGGGGGGGCCCGGGGGGTTGGCGCGAATCAGGGGAGGGGGGGTCGTGGGGTGCCACGAATCGCAGAAGGGGGGGTGTCACGGGGTGGGGCCGTGAATTGCGGGAGTCACCGGGGGTGCCGCGAATTGCGGGGGGTGGGCTGCAAATCGCGGGAGGGGGGTCGCGGGGGGTGCCGCGAATCGCCACAAGAAAGAATCAACACAGAAAGTTCAACACATGTAAATGTTGACATAAGTGTGGCACTTCATCGGTGTCCATGTCGACACATGAGAATGAATATCAAAAAACATTCAAAAAAAGAAAAATAAATCTTCAAAAACTCATGTCAACCTTTTTCATTGTCGACCATAGCCGTGCCAGTGTTTTGCATGTGCCATTTAATCCTGGGGTTGCCGTGAATCGTGCGCGGGGGTGGGGAGGAGGTTAGGGGTGTCCGCGAATCAGGGGAGGAGGGGTCGTGGGTGGATGCCGTGAATTGCGTGGGGGGGGGTGTGTGGGTGCCGCGAATTGTGGGAGGGGGGGGAGCGCGGGGGGTTGCAGTGAATCGCGGGAGGGTGGGTCGCGGGGGCGGGGGGTTGCCGCAATGACAGGAGGGGGGGTCAGGGGTGGGGAATCGCGGTAGCGGGGGTCGTGGGGGGCACCGTGAACCGCAGGAGGGGGGGCCCGGGGGGTTGGCGCGAATCGTGGGAGGGGGGGTCGCGGGGTGCCGCGAATCGCAGGAGGGGGGAGGGTGTCACGGGGTGGGGCCACGAATCGCGGGAGTCACCGGGGGTGCCGCGAATTGCGGGGGGTGTGCTGCAAATCGCGGGAGGGGGGTCGCGGGGGGTGCCGCGAATCGCCACAAGAAAAAATCAACACAGAAAGGTCAACACATGTAAATGTTGACATAAGTGTGGCACTTCATTGGTGTCCATGTCGACACATGAGAATGAATATGAAAACATTGAAAAATAAATCTTGTCAACCTTTTTCATTGTCGACCATAGCCATGTCAGTGTTTTGCATGTGCCATTTAATCGTGGGGATGCCGTGAATGGGGGGGGGGGGGAGGGAGGGAGGGAGGTGCATACCTCCCAACATGACCTTCTCCAGGAGGGACACATTGCTCTGTTTCTGGACTTTCTTCTTAATTTATGGATTACCATCACCTGTGCTTAAACACCTTTCTTTATCAATTACCCTGTTTAAAACAGGTGATGACAATTTATAAATTAAGATGGAAGTCCACAACCCAGCGTTACAGCTCCAGACACACTTTGAGTGACAGATGTAGCCAAATATATAAGAGATATATATCCATTTTTAATGTATGGTATCGGCCGGTACCTCATGAGATCCATTTTTTTGATAATTGTGCATATTAATTGTTCTTTTTTTGTGTGTTTATTTATTTATATATATATATATATATATATATCTTTTTTGTGCGTTTATAAAACAATATATGTTCTTTTAAAAAAACTTTGAACTGGCTATTTCTTCTACCTAAAAAAACCTGAGCGTTTCCTTTCTGAGTCCATATGGATCCAGCCTGGTATCAGATTGAAGGCCCAGCGATTTGGGTTCGACTGAGATCAACCTCGAACTTCAGTGATGCTAAAGGGGAAACTGGCAGCCGTTTACCTGGGTGGGGGTCGGAATTAGCGTGTCCCATGTTATCCTATAGGGAAAACGTTCCAGCTTTGCCTGGCAGTATCTCCGGTTCCCAGGGGGCTAGAGACACGGAGCTGGGCTTGTTGGAAAGCCCCATCCCTCAG
The DNA here is from genome assembly GCF_055691185.1 of Crinia signifera. Taxonomy (NCBI): domain Eukaryota; kingdom Metazoa; phylum Chordata; class Amphibia; order Anura; family Myobatrachidae; genus Crinia; species Crinia signifera. Next base: position 84,879,262 of record NC_139227.1, on the reverse strand, counting down.
CTACAACATGGGCTAATGGGTGGTCCGGTGCACCCCCCAACCACCCCCTATATTCACCTATGGTTATCACATTGGTGCGCATTGGCTAAAGGCAGCTAAGATAGCTGCAGAAGGTATTAACACACACAAAATGAGTGTAGGTGTGTTTGATTTATTAATAACCACACCGCACACAATGAGGACACACCACAGGGAACTATAACTCCTTAATGCCAATATACTATGAGTTGCACTAATCATAAGTGCTAATATATTTTGTCCCCGTCACAAATATAGACGGTGATCCAAAAGATTGTGGATTGATCAAACAAGTATGTATATTGGAGAATTACAAAACACAATCCAATTTGGGTTCAACAGAATATTGTTACATAGTGAAACATTCCCACTTATAACCTCACTTATTACACTAATACAGTGGTTTGCAAACTGCGTGCCGTGGCACCCTGGGGTGCTTTAGGGGACTTGCTTGGGGGCCATGGATTGGTAGTCCATGACCAATTCTAATTGTTTATGGTCAAATTAATAGGCAAAGTTTGGACAAACATTTTCACATAACTGACACAAAGGATGAGATATATAAATAATATATTTTTATCTTTTTTTAAATTTTATTAATGAGAGATAACCCTAGGGGTGCCATGAAAAGAATTCTGATACTCAGGGGTGCCGTGACTCAAAATTGTTTGGGAACCACTGCACTAATAGGATGAGCATATGATCAACACTTACTATAAAAAAAATCACTGCTGACAATTCCAGGCATATACTGTAACTGTTACTCACAATAGATACAGTTGTAGAGGACTAATATATACATGCAACATAGTATGAGTGTAACACTGCCTGGATGAGAGAAATCTCTCAGACATATAAATGCCCCACACAGCAGAAGTGAGGTTATAATTTTGGGAACTAACTATACAGAATCTAGGTACAATCATATTATATAGTTGTTTTTCATGTAATCATAGTTATTGAACTGTAATAAAGAATACACACAATGGACAGCTTAACTTTAATACATTTATTGTCACACTTTATTATTGTTATTATTATTATTATTATTATCATCATTTATTTATATGGTTCCGCAGCGCCTAACAATACAAAAATGAGCAAAATACAAATAACGAATAACAGCACAAGACAATTTAGGACAAGTACATGGTAAATAAGGAAAGTTACATCAGGGGACATGACACTGAAGCAATTATCAGGGTGGCAGAGGTCTATATATTCTAAGAAAGGCACATGAGGAGAGAGGACCCTGCTTGTGAGAGCTTACATTCTAAAGGGGAGGGTAAGACAGACAGGAGTGACACAGAAGGGGTAGCAATGAGCATTACTAGACTGTTAGGACACACTTTACACACATTATTGCACTTCTTTTACTATAGTTTTAATATTTCACAGCTTTTTTAATTTATATTTAATAAAAGTTACATTTTAATAACAATTTTCAGTACTTATATGTTAGTTGGGCACCCGCTATAGTTACTACGCTCATACCCCCACTATCCATGTCGGCATGGAGTTGATTTTATATAGTGTGGCGAGGGCAGCGAGCCACCTTGCCCGAAGTGTGGCGAGTGGAAAACTAAGCAAATAGCTTAGTGGGTGCCCAACTAACATATAAGTACCCAATTTTCTTGGGACACTATGTTGAAAGTAAACCTATTAAATAAATGCTGAATAAATAAAACAAGCCAGCTCTGAGTGCCCCTTGTAGGAATCCTTTTTCTTCTTTTGTTTGCTATCCATTTATACAGATTCCTGGGAAGCACCTCCCTAAACATGAAAACCTGAACTAATAGAAATATTATATACAGGGATTATCTGGCTAATATATCCCGGACTGTGCGGATTAATCTCCTAGCTCAAATTATGGTTTTATGAAGGCCGGTTTATATTGTTATGTTAGTATTGTATATATTTGAAAGTATTAAATACAATTTGTACGAATTCCAAAAAGTGCTACCTATTTGTGTGTTTTTCTTAGAATCAGTTATGTTAGTAAAACAGGAAAATGAGGGGGATGAATTATTACAAGTTTCAAAGACGATATTTAAAAAATTGGTTTTAAATTCAATAGAAATGGAGGGTGATTATTGACTTGCCTATTGAGGTTGTGACACACTTTGCTACATACAGGATGTGTTTCAATAGTAGTTTTTCTTATTTTTACTGTTTGAGATAAGATAAAGGCAGTATTTTTTTGGAGTGAATGGGCATTACTCTTGGATTATAAATCATGTAGATAGAAAAAAAAAAGAATTTTAAATTTGTACAAGAATGGATCAAGACGTTTTAAATTCAAAACTGTTTTTATTACGCTTTTTATGTAGTGGCCAGAGGCTTTATAGGCATGTTTCTATAATACAGTAACCACCCTTATACCAATGGGGCCATTTAAAGGTCCCAGTTTTATTAATTAAACTGTTCTCCCCAACCAAGATATTTGATACAATTTGGGAACTAGGTATGAATTAAAATCATAAATGGATAAATCAATTTGGAGATCTCTTCACGTGAAATTTGTAATCCAAACTTTCAAGGTTGATCTAAAAAAAAAATTGTAATCATCTTTATTAACAACATGTTGCATGCACATAGACAAGTAAAAACCAATTTGTTTTGTTACTCAGAGTGGAACCACCTTATAGTAAATCAACAGTTATGATTCAGAAAATCGGGTCATACACAAAAGTCACGTGGATCGGATTGGTGTTTATGAAGAACGATGATGGCAGCTTTGAGGTAAACTTAGCCAACAAACAAGAAAAACAAGGAACTTTATATATATATAAAAAAAAAAAAAACTCAATCTGAGTACTAGTATGATACTACAGACAACTTTTTCTCCTTTTCCTTATTAACACAGAAATAAATATTTATGAGGCTCTGTTAAATGCATTGATTGATAATCACTTCACTTATGGAGCCTAGATCGATCAGCATAGAGTGATGCACCAGTGATGTACGCTGAGCAATCTGTCATGTTCTACAGTATGTGTGATCAAGTGAGATTTCTTAGAAAATGCCCCTCAATTGCTATGTGTGTAGGCCCCTCAAGGCTTCCGATTTGTCGTTAATTTTAGAGAGAGAGAGAGAGAGAGAGAGAGAGAGAGAGAGGATAAGCACAGACAGAAAAGGAGAAATTAAAAACAGGGGAGAGCAGAATGGAAGAGTGCAATGGTTACAAAGAGAGTGAAGGAGTAGATTCACCTTGGAAAATGGTCCATAGCTGTAAAAAAAGGTCATTAGTGACCTGGGTCAGGACAGTTAAGGGGACAGATGTACTAATCTTAAAAAGTGATAAAATGTAGAGTGATAAATCACCAGCTAATCAGCTCATAAATGTCATGACACCACCTGGGTTTGAAAAATGACAGGTAGGAGCTGATTGGTTGGTGGTTTATCACTCTCCATTTTATTACTTTTAAAGACTTGGTACAGCTCTCCCTTAGGGCCTTATTCAGATCTGAGCTCAGTACAAATTTGTTTGGAAAATGGCCAAAACCATGTGCACTGTTACATTTGGGGGGGTTGGGATCATTTGGTCTACATCATGATGGTCGACAGTCATTAGGTCGAAACCATTAGGTCGACATGGAAAAAGGTTGACATGGGTCTAGATCGACAAGGGAAAAAGTAAACATTGCTCTAGGTTGAAAGGTCATTAGTTCGACAGGTCATTAGTTCGACAAGGTCTATGTCGACAGTCAAAAGGTCGACATGTTTTTTTTTTTTACTGCGGGTGGCGTTTGGTTGACACCAATTGGTTGCTCATAGCAACATCCCATAAGAAATAGATCTCCCATCTTACTAAATTTCCCCCACTCTCTTATATACAATTTAGTAGTAGGTCTTATATAACCAACTAAAAAACTAAAGATTATGGGTGACATTCTATGGGATGGGGTTTTTTTTTTTGCGATTTTTTTCGCAAAAACGGCCGAAATCGCATGTTTTTCCATTTTCGCATATTTAATGAGCTGTGAAAATGTGAAAAAAGTGTGATTTTGGCCAACAAATTTGACATTCTGGAAATGCGATGGCTGTTTTTCGCAGCACATTGCATCCAGATGTTTTCACATTGAAAAGTATACAAATCGCATATTTAATGGTATGCGATTTGTATAAATGTGTCTTAAATTCGCCCAAAAATCAGACCAGGTTCTGATGGGCGAATTAGCCAGAACCCTGCACAGTTAATTGAGATCTATGTCTGTTTGAAAAAAAGGGTTAAACAGTTAAAAAAAATAAAAATAAAAAAGTCGGCTCCTGATTGGCCGCTAGGCGGCCAATAGAATCAGTCTGAGGAGAGGCGCGGAAGATGAACATCTCTGCGCCTCTCCAGTCCGTGAGCGGGTACCAGCCGGGAGCAGCGCGTCTGGAGCTGAAGATGCCGGAGTCGTCGCCGGGGACCAGGTGAGTAGGATTTCCTTCCTCAGGTACCCCTTAGGATTACTACGAATCCAGGACCCCGGAATCTTCAGCCCTGGAGCCCCGGACCAGCCCCGGAACCAGGACCAAGGCCCCAGAACCAGACTCTTCAGCCCTGGAGCCCCGGACCAGCCCCGGAACCCCAGATCCAGGGACCGACCCACGGGCTCAAGGTAGGTAAGTATCAGTATGTGTGGGCTGTGGAGGTATTAAACGTTTATTTTTCTGGGTGTCAGTGTGTGTTTTATTTAACTATTTCTTGTACTGTGGAACTACAAGTGCCAGCGGGCCCTTTAATGCCCCGCATGCTGGGACTTGTGGTTCTCCAAGTCCCAGCATGCGGGGTAGGCTTGCTGGGACTCATAGTTCTACAGTATAAGACAATAGTTTTTATTCTTTTTTTACACTTTTCATCAGCCCGATGCCCACCGCCCAGGGGCATCGGGGACAGCCCCGGACTTTCAGCATGGGCTTCTTTGGGGGGGTCCCCACTTCCCCAGGACCCCTGCCAATGCTGACCAGCCAGGGGGATAATGCTTTGGCCGCGGGACCTTATATAATAAGTGTCCCCCGGCTGTGGCATTACCCTGCTGGCTGGTTGGTTCTGGTGCTGGTTCTTGAAATGCGGGGGACCCCTAGTCATTTTGTCCCCCGTATTTTGGGAACCAGCGCCGGACCTTGAGTCTGGTGCTGGTTTGATTAAATCAAGGGGACCCCTATTTGTCGGGGACCGTGATTTTATGTCACCAGCACCGGCTCAATGAGCCCAGGGCTGGTTATGCTCTGGCGGGGGACCCCGCACAGTTTTTTTTTTCAGGACTAAAGAAATCGCATCAAATCGCACCTATTTGCACTATTTGGGCCGTTTTTCACATCTCATTAAATATGCGAAAAACGGCCCAATCTTGCGATTTTCAAAAGTGCGATTAGGTGCGATTTTACTGCATCCCATAGAATGTCACCCACAGTATCTAAAATAGTACACAGAAGGGTTCCCAGAATATTGTATATGTTAAATCACAGATATTAATTTCTAATCAAACTGTCCTGAATTGCTAGATTTTGAATAGATCTTAGAATTCTATTGTTTCTTCTCCTGTCTTAAATCTAGCTCCAGCTTGATAGCAAATACACCAACCAGACGTGTGGGCTTTGTGGAGATCTCAATGAGCAGAGCACTTTAACTAAAGATGGTGAGGATTCCTTATATTTTTGCTTTCTGAAGATTGCATAAGATATTTGCTGCAAAAAATTGTGATAAGACGACAATGATTTTATGAGAGTACATCATATACCAGTGGTCTCCAACCTTTTTTGGGACGTGAGTTACTCGCAAAAAATAAACCGCCTGAAGAGCTACTAAAAAAAAAAAAAAACATAAAAAGCTGTATAATAACCAAAAAATGCCCTTTACACATTATGCACAACACCGCAATGCCCCAGACACAATATGCCACACACTGCAATGTCCACACATACCTCCCAACACTGGATGCAGAGGAGAATGGACATCTGCACCTGGTGAAGGCACGCGCGCGAAATTAGGGGGGGTGACCTACAACTGTGGTATACCTGCGAGGCCACGTCCCCTATTTTTTTCTGCTATGGGGGCATGGCCAGTGCTCTGAGAGCTGTTGAGCTGTCTCTGAATAGATGCTGTGCACATGTGCACACCTTCTATTAACCGCTGCACCACTGCAGGACACTGCTGGCTCCAGGTGGAATGCAGTACAGCCCCCAAAAATGCATTATGCTACACACCGCAATGCCCGACACATTATGCCACACACCACAATGCCCCTGACACAAGATTCCTCAAGCAATGTCCCACAGTAAGGCTTCTAATGCAGGAGAGGGGCTGGGAACAGAAGGCTAACAGGGGGTGTTGAGCAAGAGGTAGAGATGCTGGGGGCATGAGAAAGAGGTAAGGTGCAGGAGGAGAGGTGCTGGCATGAGGCTTACGTGAGGTTTTTCGGGGCAGAAGGCAGAGGTGAGGTGCTGGGGACAGGAGGCCAAGGTGAGGTGCTGGGGGCAGGAGGCAGAGGCAAGGTGCTGGGGGCAGGAGGTAAAGGTAAGGTGTTGGGGGCATGAGGCAGAGGTGAGGTGCTGGGGGCAGGAGGCAGATGTGAGGTGCTGGGGGCAGGGGGCAAATGTGAGGTGCTGGGGGCGGGAGGCAGCGGTGCTGGGGGCAGGAGGCAGAGGTGAGGTGCTGGGGGCAGAATCCAGAGGTGAAGTGCAGGAAGCAGAGGTGAGGTGCTGGTGGCAGAGGTAAGGTGTTGGGGGATGCAGTTTTGAAGGTGGAGGGGAGCTGATCATTGGAGGAGTAGAGGGGAGCAAGATCAGCTCCCCCTTACAGCATGAGTAGCCATGCAGTACAAAGGTAGGGGGCGGGGCCTCCCTGTCAGATGCTAGAGGTCAAATATGACTTCTAGCACATCAGAGTGTGCGGGCGAAGGAGGCGACAGCAGGAGAAGGAGTGCATGGGAAGGAGGCGGCAGCAGGGGAAGGCAGCAGCGACAGCAGATGGACCTGGTGGAGAGCAGTGTCAGCTACCGGTAGCTCGGGAGCGATGGGTTGGCGACCACTGTCATATACAGTACATACCACATCTGTACATAGCTGTCTAGCACTGCTTAGGCTTGGGCCATACATTGCGGCCTAGTGGGAGCTGTATGGCCACAAGGAGGCTGTGTGGGACTCACAGCCACACAGCATGAACGCATACATTGCTACGTATGTGTTCTTCCATAAATCCATTTGTCCCACATGCTGCGATAGGATTCGGTGGCTGCAGCCCCATCACTAATGTGTGGGCCATTCCATAGGAGCATGTGCAACCCATATGTCCAAGCGGATGCGGCGACTTGTGTCACCGGCCCATTCACACATATTAGTGCGAAAGGGGGGCATGTGGCCACTGACTGTAGTCATGCCGTTGGGAATGCCCAACATTTCATGGGCTACCCCATGAAAATGCTGGGCATTCCCATGGTGTCTTAGATCTGCAGCATCCCTGTATGGGAAGAGGGTGGGCATCTGACATCTGGTTAAGTCTGCTGCCCACCCTCTTCCCATACAGGGATGCCGCAGATCTAAGACACCAGAGAAGTGTTTTACATCTGCAGGCACTACAGAAATCATTTGATGATATTGTCCCTGCACGCAATCTGCGAAAGGATTGTTATGAAAAACATCCATTCATAAGCGTGCAGGGACATTTGCGGTGCATGCGGTGGGCAGGTGTTCATGCGGGTGGCATTGACCTCCTTTATGTGCTATATCCAGGTTTTTCTGTTAGACGGTTCTAGATTATACATTTTTGTTTGTATAATTTCATTAAACTGAGGCTTTATGAATCATATTTGATGACCAGTGCGTAGTTTGTATGGCCAGTTCAAATCATAAACATATCTGAATAGATTGAAAAGACTCTAAACCAAAAATATTTTTCCCTTCCCAGGATTTCCACTTACGGAGACAGAGTTTGGAAATAGTCAAAAAATGGATGGTCCAAATGAAGATTGTGCAGATGTAGAACCTCCAGTTTGGAAGATATGCTCTTTTAATAGTGTAACTATACAATTTAATTTAGGTGTTCATCAAAAGCAATGACATTTATTATAACAAAAATTAAAATAGAATCTCATATACAGCATACCTCCCAACTGTCATGATTACAGCGGGACAGTCCCGATTTCCGGGTCCTGTCCCGCTGTCCCACCCGCGGCAGGCATTGTCCCGCTGCGGGGGGTCTCAGTTGGGAGACCCCACAATCTAATAGAATAGACGCTGTGCGCACGCGCACAGCGTCTATTCTCGTATGAAAATGAGGTTGCGGCTAATTAGCATAAGCCACACCCTAATTTGCATACGCCCGACCCCTTTTTGCGAGTGTCCCTATTTCTTCAGCACGAAAGTTGGGAGGTATGTATTCAGTAGTATTTTATTTTATGTCTGGTGTTACTGATAATCTGGAATGGGCTATGTTATTTGCTAAAGACCAAACTGCATTATTTAAAACTATCATATCTGAAATTGATATTGTGAATTTTACACATTAAAAGAATTTTGCTGTGCGAGAGCCTCAAAATATCCGTTAAAAATACCAGCATCTCTCACAGCGACTGTTCCTTTTTTGAGGGGCAATATTTAACTAAACTTCAATCAATTGACTTGTATTGTATTTATTTATACTAAAAGAACAATCACTGTAAGTGATTATGGCATTTTTAAAGGATATTTGGTACTCTTTACCTAGATGGGCTCCCGTCGCGGGCATCGCGGGTACATTTATGTGTGGCCGCGACGCGACCGACGCGATGCCCGCGATTTCCCATTGAAACCAATGTTAAACATGGAAATCGTGTCGGTCGCGTCGCGGCCGGCCATAAATGTACCCGCGATGCCCGCGACGCGATGCTCCCGATTTCCCATAGGAATCAATGTTAAAAGGCGCGATGGACCCGATTTTACTGTTCAATGGCTCAATCCACCCGATTTGGCCATAGGAATCAATGTTTAATGGGCCACAGAGCCCATTAACCCTTAAATGTCCCCCCAAATTTTTAACGCCACCCCACGATCCACGCCAACCCGAAGCGTGGCGAGCGCAGCGAGCCCGCGAGGGGCGGCGGTACGCGTCCTCCGACCTTTTCATGCCCTACTATCCACTAGGGCGTGGTGTGAGAATATAATAGTGTGGCGAGCGCAGCGAGCCACCGAGCCCGAAGCGTGGCGAGCGCAGCGAGCCCCGCGAGGGGACGCGAATACCTTCACAGTTATGTGCGTCCCCTCGCGGGCTTCACAGGTGTCCGTGGCGAGGCGGACGCGAAGCCTGTGAAGCCCGCGAGGGGACGCGTCTACCTGTGAAGGTATCCGCGTCCCCTCGCGGGGCTCGCTGCGCTCGCCACGCTTCGGGCTCGGTGGCTCGCTGCGCTCGCCACACTATTATATTCTCACACCACGCCCTAGTGGATAGTAGGGCATGAAAAGGTCGGAGGACGCGTACCGCCGCCCCTCGCGGGCTCGCTGCGCTCGCCACGCTTCGGGTTGGCATGGATCGTGGGGTGGCGTTAAAAATTTGGGGGGGCATTTAAGGGTTAATTTGGCCTATTTGGCCCCAAATCGGGTCCATTGAGGCATTGAACAGTAAAATCGGTCAATCTGCCGTTTTAACATTGTTCCCTATGGGAAAATCGCGGTGATCGCGGTCATCGCGGCCATCCCGATTTACCCGCGATGCCCGCGATGACCGCGATCACCGCGATTTTTACCCACGACGACCGCGATTTCAATCGCTGGCGCCCAACTAAGTAAAGAGTACCGGATATTTTAATAATCGCTCACAGCCATGTTGGCACTCAAAGAGTTAATGTAAAAAGATGGGATGTGGGTTGCAGTGGCAGGACAAGGGGGGTTAGGAAGGAGTAGAGCAGTCAGGGGGAGGTTAGGATAGACTGGACTGGAGCATGAGAGGGTGTTGGGAAGGGACGAACAACAGAGTTGGGGGTTGGGTTGGATAGTGGGAGGAATGGCAAAGTGGGCAGTGGTGGACTTAAGGACCTTCTAATAGTAATAATACTAGCAACCTCAGTAGTGTGATTGCTGTACTTGGCTAGAACAATGGAACTCAAGATATGTTAATGAAGAGAGGGATCTACGATAATGAAGTGTCCCTCCTTTAGTTTGCTCTTCATAGTAATTTGTTATATCACACAGCTGTGGAGAGCTTTCTGCCTCAAAAAGACATAAAGTACATAGCCATATATACACTTCCTGTAAAATTCACCTAGCAAAAATTAATAAATAATACATGAAACCTAACTTGACATAATACAATATACTCATACACTGGGCCAGATGCACTGAGCTTCAAAAGTGATAAAATGGAGAGTGAAAAACAATCAACCGATCAGCTCCTGCCTGCCATTTTTCTACACAGTATGTAACATGACAGTTAGCAGCTGATTGGTTGGTTGTTTATCACTCTCCATTTTACCACTTTTTGAAGCTTGATACATCTGGGGCGAAATTTAATAGGGTGCGTTTTTTTTATTTTTGCGTTTTTTTTTCTCGCAAAAACGGCCGTTTTCGGACATTTCCCGAAAATCGAATATTTTATATGTTGCGCTTTTCGGAAAAGGTGCGATTTTTAGTTAGACTAAAAATCGCATCCAGATGTTTTCCCATTAAAAAGTATAGAACTCGCATATTTAAAGGTTACTAAAAATCGCAAAAAAAATAGACCAGGTTCTGACTGGCGATTTTGTCAGAAACATGCACAGATCATTGAGATCTGTGCATGGTTCTGTTGTAAAAAAATAGTAAAAACAAAAAAAAATTAAAAACGGCGTGCGGTTCCCCCTACTGAGCATAACCAGCCCCGGGCTCAAAAAGCCGGTGCCGGTATCATAAAATCAGAGGGACAAACAAATAGGGGTTCCCTTGATTTAATGAAACCAGCACCAGGCTCAAGGGCCGGTCCTGGTTCCCAAAATACGGGGGACAAAATTACTAGGGGTCCCCCGTATTTTAAGAACCAGCACCAGACCCAACCAGCCAGCAGGGTAATGCCACAGCCGGGGGACACTTATTATATAAGGTCGAGAAAGTCGGCTCCTGATTGGCCGCTAGGCGGGCAATAGAATCATTCTGAGGAGAGGCGCGGAAGATGAACATCTCTGCGCCTCTCCAGTCTGTGAGCAGGTACCAGCCGGGAGCAGCGCGTCTGCCGGAGAAGATGCCGAGGTCGTCGCCGGGGACCAGGTGAGTAGGATTTCCTTCCTCAGGTACCCCTTTTGGATTACTTCGGATCCTGGACCCCGGAGACATCAGCCCTGGAGCCCAGGACCCCGGACCAGCCCCGGAACCAGGACCAAGGTCCCGGAACTGGACTCTTCAGCCCAGGAGCCCCGGACCCAGGGACCGACCTACGGGCTCAAGGTAGGTAAGTATCAGTATGTGTGGGCTGTGGATGTATTAAACTTTTTTTCTGGGTGTCAGTGTGTGTTTTATTTAACTATTTTTTGTACTGTGGAACTAAAAGTGCCAGCGGGCCCTTTAATGCCCCGCATGCTGGGACTTGTGGTTCTCCAAGTCCCAGCATGCGGGGTAGGCTTGCTGGGACTCATAGTTCTACAGTATAAGACAATAGTTTTTATTCTTTTTTTTTTTACACTTTTCATCAGCCCGATGCTCACCACCCAGGGGCATCGGGGACAGCCCCGGACTTTCAGCATGGGCTGGTAAGTCCTGGAGGGGGGGACCCCTTCATTGGGGGGGTCCCCACTTCCCCAGGACCCCTGCCCATGCTGACCAGCCACGGGGATAATGCTTTGGCCGCGGGACCTTATATAATAAGTGTCCCCCAGCTGTGGCATTACCCTGCTGGCTGGTTGGGTCTGGTGCTGGTTCTTAAAATACGGGGGACCCCTAGTCATTTTGTCCCCCATATTTTGGGAACCAGGACCGGCCTTTAGCCTGGTGCTGGTTTTATAAAATCCACAGAACCCCGACTTGGTTGTTCCTGTGATTTTATGAAACCAGGACCGGCTCTTTCAGCCCAGGGCTGGTTATGCTCAGGAGGGGGACCCCACGCAGTTTTTTTCCCGTTTTTTTTTTTACACAAAATCGCATGTTTTAAAATGCGCACATTTTCATGACTGAAAATGCGCACATTTTAATTAGTAAAAATCACCCTAAATCGCACCCTATCGCACTTTTTTGCTGCAAATTCGCATCTCATTACATATGCGAATTATCTTGAAAAAAATGCACATTTTTAATGTTTGATTTGGTGCGATTTTTTTCTTGCGATAAAAATCCCACCCTATTACATTTCGCCCCTGGTCTTTAATCTGCCATTCAGCACAGCCAGTCACAGCCTAGTATCCAGCACAGTTAATTACTGCCTGGTACTCAGCAAAGTTAGTCCTGGCTAGGCATCCAATATCATCAGCCCGGTATCCACTTTATACAGTTCTAGCCTGATATCCAGCCTTCCCAATTCTCATCTGCAGTTAAGTCCACCGACATTGGATTCCTTCTTTCAATTAAATTACCAGCTGCAGCTCAAAGTTCAGACAGCTTGGAAAAGGGGAAGTTTAAGTATAGTGAAAAAAGGAAATATTAGGTGCTCTGTCAAATGCTGCTGATAAGGGCGTTTTCAGTCCCCGAATGTCACTAATACCCCTTTTCACATGACAAATGCTGGGTCGCACCCGGGATTTTGGCATGGGTCCGTCCTGTGAGTGACCCAACATTTGCAATGTTTATTTCTCACAGCGACTCGACTTATTGCTGGGTCACTGACGTCATCCAGGGGGCGGGGCAGAGAGGGGGGGAGGGAGTACGCAGTACTGATGTGACGCTGCTGCATCCTCCATAGAAGCGAACGGGACCCAGGTCACTCTGCCTAGCAACTCGGGTCTGACCTGGGAAAATCACTGCTTTTATCCCTGGTCACATTGCTGGGTTGATGGACCCGGGATATTCAACATGGCTCTTTCACACCGTACGCCAACCGGGGGCGACCTGGCAGCAACCGGGGATCGACCTGGGTTGTTTGTGCGGTGTGAAAGGGACATAAATTACAAAGAAAATGGAACCAGCACATTTAATAGATGGTTATAACAATAATAATTTGATGGACAGTTGTAATAAAATTGTACACATTTGTTAAAATAGGAGTTTAAAAGATTTATAAAAACACAAGTAATTCATGTGAGAGGTACTGTCACTTTAAGCAAGAAATAGACAAATTATTGTTTAGACTAACTTTAGAAGGTGGCAGGAGAGTAAAGCTGGGTACACATATATACAATCCCTGTTTTCTTGCGACCGTTCGACCGACCAGACGCGTCGGACCGTCCACAAACACCTGCCGATATGCGTGTACACACCTGTACAATTTTACTTGCAACGTCCGATGTACTCCCGTCCAAACAAAAAGATTGTACCACCGTACACACTCTCTCGATTTGGGCTATTGACATGATAGATATAAACAAAATTACCATAATGGGGTGGGTTAAGGGCATACCAAATCAAAGAGGCCTGAGGACAGAACCTAAACAAAAGTGATTTCATTTTTTACATCAGTACTGGCTGTGCAGAGAACAGCAGTCTATAAAGACGGGGTACACCTTGGGAGACACAACCAGTGTGCTAGTTATAACCTAAGCCATACCTCCAAACATGACCCTCTCCAGGAGGGACACAATGCTCTGCTCCTGCACTTTCTTTTTAATGTATGATTGCCAGCACCTGTGTTAAACAGGTTAATTGCTAAGAAAGGTGTTTCACCACAGGTGATGGCAATCATACATTAAGAGGAAAGTCCAGGAACAGAGCATTGTGTCCCTCCTGGAGAGGGTCATGTTGGGAGGTATGCCTAAGCGGGGATGAATTGGGTAATTCAGTACTCGAAAAGGATCTAGGAGTCCAAATAGACAACAAACTGGGGTGTAGTGCTCAATGTAATATAGCAACAAAAAAGGCCAACAAAATTCTCGCATGTATTAAAAGGGTCATGGAAACTAGGTATTCCAAAGTAATTATGCCTCTGTACAAATCATTGGTTAGACCGCACCTTGAATACGCAGTGCAGTTCTGGGCCCCGCACTATAAAAAGGACACCATAGAATTAGAAAAAATCCAAAAAAGAGCAACAAAGCTAATTAGGGGAATGGAGACTTTAAGCTACGTGGAAAGATTAAACAATTTGGGACTATTTACACTAGAGAAGAGACGTTTAAGGGGGGATATGCTCAACATGTATAAATATATTAGGGGCCAATATAAGGAACTGTCAATCACCCTTTTTTCTACTAGAAAGGAATCTAGGACATGAGGGCACAAGTTTACAGTAGAAGAAAAAAGATTTTGTTCATCTAGAAGAAAAAAATTCTTTACAGTCAGAGCAGTCAAACTTTGAGTGGTGTCGGCAGACACTATAAATACATTTAAAATAAGGTTGGATAAACATTTATTGGTTAAAATCATCCATGGGTACGAATAAGTAACATAATCGGTCTTAAAAATATCAGAACATACTATACAACAAGGGATAAGCTACTATAAACATAGGTTGAACTAGATGGACACAAGTCTTTATTCAGCCTCACCTACTATGTAACTATGTTACAGTCAGCCAGCAGGGTGACTAGGGACAGATACGGCAAACTGCTATACAGACAGGGAAAGCATCTACAGTCAGCCGGCAGGATGACTATGGACAGATACGGCAAACTGCTATAAAGATTGGGGAAAGCGTCTACAGTCAGCCGGCAGGGTGACTATGGACAGATACCGCAAACTGACTGTAGTCGCATACCCCGTCTTTATAGCAGTTTGCCGTATCTGTCCATAGTCACCCTGCCGGCTGACTGTAGTCGCGTACCCTGTCCTTATAGCAGCAGGCAGGGTGACTAGGGACAGATACGACGACCTGCTATAAAGATTGGGTGCATGTGTATTATGATTATTTCTTTAAATATACATGGGGAGAGGTGAACACTTCTTGTGCTGTAGGAGAGATCATGCAGCTACGGAACGCCCACATGGGCGTTCCAGCTTTGGCAGTATAACAGCCAGCATATCGATCGAACGTGCATACACTGCACTTTTGTTCCGATATGGGCCCGTCCTGTCGGATGAATATTAAACAGCACTGAACCTTCGACCGACCGAGTATGGATGGACAAGACCATTTTTGGCCATTTATCGATCGTACAGAGGGAGTCGGGACAGCTTACACACCTATACAATCTGGACGGCCGTTTGTCCCAGAACGGTAGAACAGCCCGACGATTGTATATATGTGTACCCAGCTTAAGGACAGCTTTCTTTCTGCTATATACATTCTATTATATTGTTTATATATTACTATTGAATGGTGTTACTCTTTAATTAAATTTGTTTTTAAGTACTGAAGCACTGCATTCAAATAACTGTCTATTGTCACCTTATTTTGATATATTTAGACACTATGTGAGTCTTTGTTAACAAGCTCGAATTTTTCAAGCTGTAATGAAATTACTCAAGTTCAGCCATATATTGATGCATGCCAAAAAGACGTATGTCAATGTGAAGAGCCTGATAAGGTTACCTGTGTTTGTGCTACTGTCGCTGAGTATTCCCACCAGTGTATTCTGCATAGAGGAATCCCTGATAATTGGCGAACTCCAGAACTTTGCCGTAAGTTTACACTTGATTATTTGATGAAGTATATGATGGACTTCTTTATATATTTATTTTTATTTATTTATTAACAGTTTCTTATATAGCGCAGCATATTCCGTTGCGCTTTACAATAGGAGACAATGATACAAAAAACTGGGTATTTACAGACTGTCAAAGGTATGAGGGCCCTGCTCACAAGTTTACTATCTATAAGGAAATAGGCATTGATACAAAAGGATATACTAATGTTAATGCAACAAAGATATTCTTTATTGCATTAATTCCACCAGAATGCATAGGTTCCTGGTGTGCTGTATAATACAGTGACCAAGTAGTTTGGCCATGGGTCAGGAGGATGAAAAATGTGAAATAGAAGAGAGTGGATATGTGTGGACTGTACAGTGAGAATGTGATTAGATAGGAATGGTATATAAAGGTTGAGTGGCTGGTTCTGGAATTTGATAAGCTTGCCTGAAGAGGTGAGTTTTAGGGAGACTGAATGAGAGTCTTATTGTACTTGGGAGGGCATTCCAGAGAGTGGGTGCAGCTCGAAAAGTAATGAGTGTGGATGAGAGACTTAATTCTTATGAGGAGCGTAGATGTTGGGTTGTAAGACATTTTGAGATAAGAGAAGATATGTATGTTGGTGTAGGTTGGTTTATGGCTTTGTGTGTAAGTAAAATAATTTTGTATTGAATATGGTAGAATACAGGTAACCAATAAAGAGACTGACAGAGTAGCTTTGCAGACGATGAACGTCTGGCTAGAAATATTAGCCTTGCAGCTGCATTCATGATGGACTGTAGTGGTGAGAGTCTGTATTGGGGAAGGCCAATAAGGAGACTATTGCAATTATCAATGCGTGAGATGATGAGAGCATGGATTAGAGTTTTTGCAGTGTCTTGTGTAATGTAAGGGCGAGTTTTGAACATGTTTTTAGGTGCATGTGACATGATTTCGAGGCATATTGAATGTGGGGAACAAAGAAAAGTTGAGAGTCAAGGATAACACCTAGGCAGCAAGCTAGAGTGGTAGTAGTGATTGTCATATTCTCAACAGCGATAGAGATATCTGGTTGGTAACTCCTATTTATTGGTGGAAATAAAATTAATTCTGTTTTAGAAATATTAAGTTTGAGGTGGCGATATGACATAAAGGATTAAACAGCAGAAAGGCATTCAAAGACAAAGCCCAATACAGATGGGGACAGGTCTGGGTAGGATAGGTAGAGCTGAGTATCATCCACATACAGATGATACTGAAATCCAAAGGAGCTGATTAGATTACCAAGAGATGAGGTATAGATTGAGAAAAGCAGAGGACCTAAGACTGAACACTGAGGTACTCCTGCTGAAAGAGGTAGCGAAGAGGAGACAGAATCAGATAAACGAACACTAAAGGAGCGGTTAGATAGGTAGGATGAGAACCAAGATAAGGGCTGTGTCTTTAAGACCTATGGATGCATTTGAGCGCCCTGGGGAATATGAAAGTGTTTGCATAGGGGGTTTGCTCATGCCCATATTTGGGCAGACCTACACTCAACCAGGGTACCGAATTTGGCATGCTAAGAGCGAGTCTGAATCACCCCTATGCATGTAATTAATCTACTGGACGATATAGCACGTGTGTGTGACTTTTGGCTTCACAGAGTAAACTTTAATTACTTTTTTTTTTTTTTTTTCCCTTTTAGCCAAATCTTGTCCACCCAACTTGGAATACAGAGAGTGCAGCTCACCTTGTATTAATACCTGTTCCAACCCGTACGCCGAATATTTGTGTGATGAACATTGCGTGGAAGGCTGCTTCTGTACGGAAGGTTAGTGGATTCTCCTAGTATATAGAGTGGAGCAATGCTCCATGGGACTTGTAGTCTTATTAGTATGATTATCCCAGTTGTGTACGGCGCTTTGTCATTGGAGAAAGTGTGCTATATTAACAGGAAAGGGAGGCTATGTCCACACTATGCTGCATTGAACCTTGAGAAAGACCCATGAGAGGGATTAGAACGTGTGGCTTATTAGAAGCTACGTGGTGAGGACCTGCTTTGACATTTTTTTTGCCAGATATTTATCAAAATCAGAGACTTGGACCAGAGCCAGTACCCAGGTCTTGCACTGAACCAAGCACTTTTTGAACTGATTGCTATCCGTTCACACTCTCTGTCATTTTACTGCACTGCCTTTATCCTGCCCACGGATGTGTGGACTTTTTTTTTTGTTATGCATTCATGTTATTGATTTTATGTATATGTGTGATTAAACTGGCAGTACTTCACTCTATACATTCTTCATTGTTTTATGTTCCCTGTGAAATTATTGATGTATTGAGGGCCTTCATTACAAATGAACATACCAGCACTGGCTAAGTAAAAAAAAATCAATTTTTTACTACTTTCTAAAGAAGAACACAATAGTAGCACTAAATAATTATACAAATTTTGCATGTTTGCATCGAAAGTTTTAAAAAATGTAAAAACTTCCAGTTATTTCTAATTAGTCAACTCATCACAAAGTTTAATTGTCTATTACTATATATTTTATAGGCTTAATCTTTGATGATGTCAGCGGCAATGGTTGTATACCGATTGAGGAATGTGCCTGTAGCTACAATGGTAATACGTATAAACCCGAAGAAACATATATTACTGCATGCAGGAATTGGTAAGTAAAATTACTGACATTTTTGACATTTGCAGAGCTAGTGTCACAGGAGCTTTTAGATCCAGTGGCATCACTAGCTGGGTGCGGGGCGCGTGTGTCACCCTCAAAGAGTCATTTCTGTTTACAGCTCATGCTTCAGTGGAAGATGGAACTGCACAAGCTTTCCTTGTTCAAAGACGTGCGCCATAGAGGGAGGGTCACACATTACTACCTTCGATCAGTTACGGTATGATGTTTATGGAGACTGTTCTTATGTCATTTCCAAGGTGAGACATTCGTAGTACTGGCTTTTCTTTCCATTAGTCTATAATTGCAACTTTTAGTTATGGAAAATACATAATTATATGTACAGTATGGAGGTGATTCTGACCTATTCACTCCTCCGTGTGTTCGCACGGGGGGAGCAATGTTCTGCTTCTGAGCATTACCATTTATGCACATGTGGCGGTTGTTTAGTCACTGGCCTATACTTATGGAGAACTGTGGGCAATGGGCGGCGGGCACTGGCTGCACCCTTGGGAATGCTCAGCGCTTCATGGGCGTTCCCATGCTAATGGTGCTATGATGTGGGTGCCGGGGACTGACAGCTGAAATTACCAGATGTCAACTGTCCACCCTGTTCACGTAGCAGGGGGCCTCAAATCTAAGTGACCAGATACTGAATGTGAACGCTTAAGAAATTGTTCGATGGTTGGCGACCATCAAATCATTTTGGCCCGCACGCTAGGCTGCGAATGGATGTTTATGCAAAACAACCATTCAACTACCCGCCCCCTGTGCAAGCAAGGTGTTTGTGCAGGCAGCAGGCAGCGTTTAGTTGAATCGCAAAGCTGCGAAATTTGCAGCTTTATGGGTCAACCAGAATGACCCACTATGTGTATTGCATAGAATTAGGTATAAATAATAAATTAGATAATAGTCAAAAAAGAAACGGGTACTATTATATCTTTGTTCAATTTTAGGTAATATCGTAATTTTATATTATTTAATTTTTACATGTATATAGGCATGCATTTTGTTGATAGTTTTGCTGATCCCTAATCAAAAATGCAGTAATCTATGAAATCCAGATATTAAACACAAATACTGTATCCGGAGCCCTGCAAACTCTCAAACATCGCTGAATATATATATTTATATAGCAGCCTCCCGGGAGCGGGAAATGGGATTGAGAGAATGGTACATCATCCTGTACCATTCTCTCAATTCACTCGTCTAAGACGAAATTGCAGCAAACTGGAAGATTTCAATGAACAATCATTGACTTTATCAGGACGTTTTGTAGAAAAAGGGTATGATCCAATAAAAATTGAAGATGCACGCCAACGAGCAGGGGCCAGAAGAAGAGAGGAGATCTTGAACAAACCTCCTAGAACTAATGATAAGACCTCAATACAGCCCAAAAGACCTTTTATCACCCAATATACCAAAGAAAATAACACCATAAAGAAAATTCTGACAAAACATTGGGATATTTTACTCAAGGATCAAATCCTAGGACCTCATCTTCCACCAAAACCCGACATAGTTTTTAGACGAGCTAACAACTTGAAGAGCATCCTTGCACCGAGCAAATTAAAAACCGTCAGAGCAAAAGAGAAAGTGACCTTCCTAGAAAAAATCAAAAGATGCAATCCCTGTAATAAGTGCATTTGTTGTAAATTTGTAGAGAAGAAGCCATTCAAGTGCACTATTGATTCAAGAGAATTTACTGCAAACTCTGCCACCACATGCAACTCCACATATGTTGTATATAGAATCACATGCGAATGCGGAAAGACATATGTGGGAAAAACAAAACGTCAATTAAAAATCCGTATCCAGGAACATATCCGGAATATCAAACATAAAATTCTTACGCATAGTCTTCCTCGCCACTTTTTAGAAAATCATAATTCTACAGTTAACACGCACAATTTCTCTTTTACCGTTCTGGAACAAATCCTGGAAAACCCCAGAGGAGGCGATAGGGATCTTACCCTATCCAAAAGGGAAACCTTTTGGATCTATTCACTCAATTCTTTACACCCTTTTGGCCTTAATGAAAATGTTGATATTGTCTCTTTCTTGGGATGATTACACTATTCTTGCACAGTTTTGTACTGTAATAATTCCTTTTCCTCACATCTACTATCAGTACTATCTTAGTATTGGGAATCTAAAAACCTTTGTCTATAAGCACATTTGCACAAATTATATGTTCCATGTAACACTTGAATATACCACTGTTTTTCACACAATATGCAAATTCACGTATAGATTGCCACTATCTTTGTTAAATATGGTGTTATGCACTCTGACATATGTAACAATAGCTATGAATTATATTTACATTATGTCTACAGGTCTTAGTATAAACTGTCATTCATTTTGGATTATGATTGATAGTTGATTTTCATATGTATCGTATTATGAGGTCTATTTATAGATCTACATTTTGTCACCATTATGTTAATTGTATTAAGTCTATATTGGCAAATCAATTCTATCTATGATGCCTAATGAATTATTAATGAAGAGACGAACTGGTTACATATCTATTTCATGTGTATTGTGCTATCACTTAGTAATACATGTATTTAATTTTAAACTAGGATGTCTTAATGAATTGTGAATGCAGAGGCAATCCAGTTACACATCCCTTTGAATTATTCATATAATAATGTATCTTCCACTGCTGTAAAATGACGTTTTCAATTTCAATTCAATTATATTTTTATTATTTATATTTATTTTTATATTTAGTTTTATTTTATTTTTATTTTTACAATTCTTATCGTCAGTTAATAATATAGGTCACTCCCCATAATGATACATTTAAGGGATGCCACCGTATGGCATCCCTTAAATGGCTAGGCATACGGTGGCATCCCTTAAATGTATCATTATTGACCACGTACCCGTCTCTATACGGGGCGGGGACCGTGCACTCAAACTGCTGAGAAAAGAGGCCAGTTGGATTCAGCGTTTGGGGACGCTGGCACCCTTGTGGCCTGAATGAGGCACCAGGACTACATTGCTTTCTTTGAATATATGCATCGTGTAACTGTTTTTTATGTTCCGTGTAGCTTGAATTCATTGCATTAATATTGTTATTATTTGTATCTTATTGCCCTACTGCATGTACCTTTGCTACACTGTTGTTGTATATTTTTTCTGTGTGTTTTCTGTTGTCATGGAGATGCGTGAGCGTAGTGAGCGGCGCCTTGACGTATCCACAGATCCGTGATGCCGTGCTTGTAGTCATGGCCACGGGGACGCGTGTGACGTCATTGGGCAGCGCGAACCTGATTTCCCGCCATCACCGCGATGTATCACTGGTGGGGGTATGTATATAAATGTATGTGTTTTCATTCTGTTTTATATATCCTGATGACGAGACATTAAATAAAGAGTCTCGAAACGTTGATGATACACCCGCTTCGAGTGTGATTTGTTTCTTCCGAGTCCCGCCCACACATCGTTCTATATATATATATATGTACATTGGAATCCGCACACAATTCACTGGTTCATCACGGTTGTGCTCACTCCAAGGCACAAGACCACCACATAGAATTTTGAAAGGAGGGCACTCACCAATTTGCGGATAAAACTTCTATTTATTCAATTCATTAAAATATTGAACCTCAGATAGTCGTCAATGTTTCGGTCCGCATTTCAGACCTTCTTCAAGACAGACATTACAGCAGCAAGAGATCTTACTCCAACAGAGACCTAATTTACACTGGTCCCATGGTGAACTTATATACCCACCCAAACAGGAAGTGCCATCCAAAAACCAATAGAAATTCACTCAATTGTAATTTGCTTATACATAGAGATAGGCTAACTCCAGACTTATCCCAGACTTATCTGTATATATATGCATCTAGAGACATAGAGGATACAAATTATCATAACAAATATTCAAAAGGAACCCCCACTGACACCGGGTATATAATATGTATATAATATCGGCATGGTTTCCAACTCCGTGGAACGCACCGCCATCTTGTTTCCGCCACATGCTATTGGCTTAATTCAGAATAAATGGCCAAATACATTAATGTACCTGCATTTCCAGTAAGCAGGCTAGATGTGCGTCCAAACACTGTCCCCCCATTCGGCATCACCCGACAGTGCCGCCGGACCGATCATCCGTGCGGCACCGTTCAGAACTCCACAGTAGCGCGTCATCCGGATGTGACGCGTCTGATGTATATCCGGTCATCTAAGGGGCACAGCGCTAGGCTTGCGTTTCATTACCTAGCAACGGTGTGTGATCAGGAAGTGGAACACGCGTTGTGAATTTGTCTACCAATGTTTGCATATATCCACCATTAAGCTCAATATTATTTTACAAGGGCGGGTATTAGATTCACCATGGGCGCAGCTGTACATTTGTGTTGGACTAGTTCAATAAAGACAGACAGGTACTTATGTAATATCTGGACTCCCGTTTTTCTTATGAGACCGCGTCCCCTCGCGGGGCTCGCTGCGCTCACCGCGCTTTGGGCACGGTGGCTCGCTGCGCTCGCCACACTATATAAAATCAACTGCATGCGTAGTTGGATAGTAGGGGTATGAAAAAATGGGGTGCATTTAACATGGGAGTCCAGATAATACATAAGTACCGACAGACATTACACAAATACACAAACGACATAGAGTCCACCCATGGGTATATTAACCCATAAATTGTATTTCTGTTCCAGAAGGGAAATTTTTATTTACCATCTCTGCTCCACTGTGTCTACCCAAAAAAAGGGACGAATATAATCTTCCAATGATGGGACTACTGAAGTTTAGTGTACTTAACGTGTTCAAACCAATGTAGATAATGTCCACACATATAGGTAATGTCACTATCAAAAGATGTAGTCCAATATCATAGGAATACACTATAGGGAATATGCTCATTGAGCTCCCTTGGTGAACAAGTGTCCAGTTGCTGTATCCATTTCAATTCTCTTTGTTTCAGGAGTTTCTCACGATCGCCCCCACGTATTGGAGCGGGTATATGATCGATGATCATACTTTTAAGACTTGCAGTCGAATGTCCCTTTATAAAGAAATGGCTTATCTGAGCCTTTTTTCTCGAACGCCTCTCTTATCGAGCGTCTATGGTTCGCCATTCTTTCTCCAAAGGTTCTAGTTGTGAGGCCGACATAGTAAAAGCCACATGGGCATAACAAGAAGTAGATGATGTAGGTAGACTGGCAAGAAACTCTGTGCTGTATTGTAATTCTCTGGTTGGTATGCGGATGTGCAAACGTCGATCCCACCAGCATTGATCTGCATGTCGTGCAGTCTGCACATCGGAAACAGCCTTTTCTACCTGTCTGTATAGAATTTCTGTTCTCGCGGGCCGGCATAATTGTTGGCCTCATCAGCATTTGCTTGAGGTTCGGGCCTCTCTTATACGAGATCATGGGTGGTGTCTTGCTGATTACGCCCAACGCTGGATCTCTCGTGATGATAGGCCATGATTTTTGGATCGATTTTTGTAACTTATGGGAGGCCGTATTATAGGTGGTTGAATATATCATCCTTTTTTCATCAAAGGGAGCTTTTTTGGTTTTATCCTGGAATCTTGCTCTTGCTTTTTCCAGGCACCGATCCACCACCTCTCCTTTGTAACCACAAACTAGAAACCTGCTGGTCATCTCAGCTATCTGTCTCTCAGCAGTCGCCAGGTCTGAATTATTGCGGAGTACCCGTAGATACTGCGAAATTGGCAGCCCCTCCTTTAGTTTTTCTGCATGATGGCTGGTGGCGAACAGGAGCACATTACGATCAGTGTCCTTCCGATATAATTTATAACCAAGGCCACTTGTCTGCTTGTAGACCATAACATCAAGAAAATTCAATTCCTCACTGTCGACATGCGAAGTAAATCTGATTGGGGAGTCCAGTAGATTGAGATACTGGATCATCTCGTTGAGCTCCACCAAAGTACACACCCACACAATAAAAACATCATCGATGTATCTCATAGCTTGTTATGTGGGTGCGATATCTGGATAAAATAAATTCATGCTCGTAGAAGTGCATGTACAGATTGGCGTAAGCCGGCACCACATGGCTGTACCCCGGTTCTGGAAGTAGTTACCCCCGCCATAACTAAAGTGGTTCTTAGTCAGAACCAACGTGGCAAGTTCCAGAAGGAATTCTACCGGGGGCGGCCATGGGGGTCCTCACCCAACGCTTTTCTAATTGATAACAACAGGCCTCCTTCGTGCGGTATCAAGGTGTATAATGAGGATACATCCAGTGATACCAGCAGTGCATGGGGCCTAATGACCTAATCTTTTGGAGAAAGTCAGGTATATATGGCCTGGCACTCCTCTAATCGGTTAACAGCCCCGGTGCCCCTCCACAGTATGTAATGGATGCGAAGTGAAGAAAGGATGGCACTCAGAGGTTGGGAAAAAAACGTGCTTTATTGTGTCCAACAGAAAAGACCAACATTTTGGGGTGTCAACCCCTTTGTCAAGGTGCTAGTGAGAGTTATATATATATGTCTTGTGTCCGCTTGTGTGTCTCAGAAACACTGCCATCTGCTTGCCAAGTGATTGGTTCCGATAATAGTTTGACCCTGTAAAATCTACACTTACACAATCACTTTACTTTAATGTCAGGACCTGACAAGTCACCAATAGCTTATGTGGGATACAAGGGATCAGTGTGTTGTTGTAACCTACTGTATAGAAAGACAATCAAGGTTAATTTTATGAAATGATGGCGTTGGTTTGCAAGCCCCAAAGGCTAAGCTTTTTCTAAATTGATCAATATTGCAGATCTCATACACGGCAAAGTCACTTTCATTTAATGCCAAAACACTTTTAGCAGAAATCTATTTTCTGTTTTTTCTTTGATTTTGCCTCTTATCAATTTACAAGTATTAAATGTATGCAACAGTTATGCTTATTATATAACTTATCTTTCAGGACTGTGTGAATAACAGCTTCGTCGTCTTGGGTAGTTTAAAAAAGTGTGGAATAAAAGAAACTGACACATGTCTTATGGGAATCACCATTGTCCTAAATGAAGGCGAGATGGTGGGTGAACAATTTAATATAAGATACTGTAGCATGTTTTAAAATGACCTGAGCAGCTTTTACACACACTTATGTAAGCACCGTCACTAAGGCAAGAAGAACAATAACCCCGATTCAGCATACTGTATGTGGAAATCGCTATTTGGCACTCCTGTGCATATGTGCGCTGGAGTGCGCAGGCACAAGTCCCGAAACTTCAATTTCATGTGATAGCAGTTTCAGAGCCAGAAAAGGGCAGCACAGACCATACAACTTATCCTGAATCAGGCCCAATGTAAAGACCTTTGGGGGTTATTCAGACCTGATCACTGTTATGCAAATTTTCAAGCCAATCGATTATCTAACTCTACCACTGACACAATCCTTCACCCCTTGGCCTGCACCCTATACCCTCCCTCACATTGTGGCCGGTGCTTTATCACAGTGCTACCTCACCCTGCGCTCTATCACACTCACATACTGACCCACTGACCCTAACCTCCCACCATGTAGCCCAACTCTAAGTGCCCAGTCAGTGCCTCTGACTACATCCACAGAGTGCAGTCTCACTGAGTGGGCAGGCCATAGAGTTGCAGCTGATTCTCCTCTCCATCCCTGATAGCAGCAGTAGAAGCCAGAGTCCTGTGTAGCCCCACCGCCATCCCCAGTGTAGCCCCACTCCCATTGCTGCTCAAGTAGCTCCTCCAAGTAACCTGTGGTTCAGCTATGGCTGTAAGCCCGGGGCAACTCACTGTCATGCTATGCCCATGCTGCAGTGCTATTCCCGGCTAGCAGAGCCTCGAAGCTCAGCCCAACCAAAAGCCTACCCAGTATCCCAGCACCCCAATCCGCCCCTGAACAAAATGGAGGGCCATTTAATAGGGGCAGGAGGAGGCATAGTAAAGATGCCTCTACATGCATGGTACTGCTGTGAGTGGGGTACATTCACTATGAATGGGGTACACCTTTTCATTCATACCACTTATTATTGTGGTATCATTAAGAGAAGGATCGTATTGTTAACCTCATCACTGGCTTATCTATGATGGGTGCAAGGTGTGTGATGCACACAGGGGACCTACTCACCATACACCCTGCATCCATGAAATTATACTCACTTCTCCATTGGTCCAACGATGGCTGTGCAACCACAAAAATCACTGGGGAAATGGAACCATGTGTATGCAGTAGAGTTGTTCCCTGGAAATTGCTGGATTCCCTGGAAGACCTGCACATGCGCAGTAGACACTGGCAAAATGACATAGTCTACTGCACTGATGGAGAGAGGAGTGGGCGTAATCGGGCACTTTTGTTTTTGTTGAAATGTGGTGCATTATGGGCCTGTCGTGGCCACGGTCCTGTAAAGGAATATATTTGTTTTTGCAGATGGGCAGCAGGGTGAGGGGAGCGGTGTGTGGGGTGCCTGGTGCAGGTTGTGGGAGGGTGGGATTGCACACAGGGAGAGAGGACAGGCTGCCTCTGCTTCTCTCACCAACTCAGCACACAGCACTGACATGTTGCAGCGGCAGCCCATTCTCTTTTGGAATCTGCACGGCTCTCTACAATGCGGGAGGGGGAGTGGAACTCCTATTTCAGACTCGAGTCTGGGTAAAAGCTACCCCCTTCCTCCAGGGCCGCCAAGAGAAATCCTGGGCCCCGGTACAACAACTTCCTGGGGCCCCCACAGACGGAGCTCCACACACACTCTGTTGACATGCTCTGCCAGGGGTTAACATTCTCTACCAGGTGTTAACATGCTCTTTGCCATGGGATTAACCTGCTCTGCCAGGGGTTACATGCTCTGCCAGGAGTAAACTCCCAAATAACGTGGCGGAGAGTGGAAGAACCTCTGTGATGCTGCTGCTCCCATGCCAGCTCACGTCCGCACTCCCAATGCCGCAGCTGGAAAGTTGACTATGGCGCACTCAGACCCAGCGCACTCGCCACCAAATTAAAAAAAAACTGTGTGTCCAGACCCGGGACCCCCTGACGGACCTGGGCCCGGGTAAACTGTACCTGCCCCCCCCCCCTCTCGGCACCCCTGCCTTCCTCTGCACCACTGGTTAGCCCTCCCTCCCAGCGGCCCAACCATAACCTACACCTAACCATGGGCCTTATTCTTTTTCACTATTTCTGACAAAATCTTTCTTCGATGGACAAAACCATGTGCACTGCAGGGGAGCAGATGTAAAATGTGCAGAGAGAATTAGATTTGGGTGACTTATTTTGTTTCTGTGCAGGGTAAAACCCCACCCAAATCTAATTCTCTCTGCACAAGCAACATCTGCCCCACCTGCAGTGCACATGGTTTTGTCCATCTAAGAGGGAATGTGTCAGAAAGAGTGAACCAAAATAACCCCCCATATCCCTACCCTTCCCCCACTGCCTAAACCTACAAGCCCTCCCTCCCAAATCCATGGCCTAATGTTATGAAACCCCGACATCGGCAGTAAATCTGGCAACAGTATTGAAGCCGCCAGTTGGATTCTGCCATTGGATTTCGACCGCCAGCATCCCGATCAACGGCATGGTAACTGCATCCCATTGCAATACAACATTAAAAAGTTCAAACCAGAATCTATTAGCCGTTTCATTTTAAACTTCCCTACAATTAACAAAGTCAGTATAGGAAAATATGTTTATGTTTTAAAGTTTGATTTTTCATTTCAAAGAGTTTTGTACAAATTATACTTTCCTTTGTTCTGTTTATTCCAATTTGATTTCTTAATTATTATCTTCTCATTGCTTTTTTTTTAGATTTTAGAGCTTGAATCCTCTAGCCATTTCTATGAGAATGGGATAATTAAAGATCTGCCTGCATTAACAGGTAGGGAACTGTTATATAGTTTGGGTCATTTCTAAGAAGTGTGTACAGACTGATATTTAATAACAAAATATGCTGTCGCTATTTATAAAAAATATGATTGTACTTGTACAGCTTCCCCCCCCCCCCAAACAATTGGTACTTGTGTTTTATCACGGCGCCCCTAAAGTAGTTACGGTGCACACCCTAATAAATTGTGCTGTGCACGCCTATGATTGTGGTTTGTGTCTAGTGCAGATTGGATATAGGCTCTGATTCTGGTCACCTCGGTCCCCTGGATGTTTGTTTATGCTCTGTGCTTGCAGTCGGGGAAGGGGGGGTGGGTTTGGGATGGAGGCGGTCAGGGGTGTCCCCATGTGAATGCAGACAAGCACCTGCCTGCCTGGGGGTTGCTGGCGGTGTGCTTAGAGCATGGGTGCCTGCATTGTCCTTAATACAGGGGTGCCGGTGAATGTTGGTAATGTCCTCAGTACAGGGCTGATGCAAGGTTTTATGGCACCCTAGGCAAAACTTTTGCCTTCTGCGCCCCCCCCCCCCCCATCCCACTAAATCACCAATTACCCATCCAGCACAGCACCCCCTCCCTCCATAGACAGACATGTCATATATTCTTTTTTTAATTGCGTTTTTATTTAGTTTTCAAACATACCAAAAAAAATACAAAACAATCACAACAATACATCACAGCTATAAATTAATATCACGAGACATTGTTACACAATCCACTCTATTCAGATTAACTCCCCCATAACGGCCAACTCGCCCTATATATACCCATATTGTTGCCTCCAACCCCGTTTCCAATCCCACGCCCTTTCTCAGAAGGAATATCGTCCCCTTCTCACAGCACCCTCTCCTCTTAATACTTAATATGCCCTACCCATACCTCCTCCCATTCCCCTTTCTTGACTTGCGGCCACCTATTCCCGACCTCCACCGTTCTCTTCACCCCCCGCATACCCCGATCCCCTCGTTCCCCAGGCCATCCCGACCAACAATTTCAGACTTTATACCCTGTAGTCACCCATCTTCAAAGTTCCCCGGATGTTGGCGGCCAAATTTCCAGAACTCCATGGTCAAGCCACACGCATGCGGGAAATAGGGGAAGGGGGAAAAAAAAAAAAAAAAAAAAAAAACCCAAGCCCACCAATAATAGTGTTAAACACACACCACCACGAGCTTTGTGTTGAGCTAATGTGATATTCCCCTGTGTCCGTGTCACTATGTGATAGGTGACTCATATTCGACCATACTTATTTCCACTCCCTCCGGTATGGAATAACGTGCATCTCTTATCTCGTGCCCTCGACCCCCCCCCCCATCAATAAGGCTCCAAAATAGGAGCACCCCAACCCAAACTATCATGCTTATCG
This sequence comes from Crinia signifera, assembly GCF_055691185.1. Classification (NCBI taxonomy): domain Eukaryota; kingdom Metazoa; phylum Chordata; class Amphibia; order Anura; family Myobatrachidae; genus Crinia; species Crinia signifera. The sequence goes on along the minus strand of NC_139227.1, from coordinate 84,849,753 downwards.
TCCTTAATTCCCTTCTACCACTACATATACCCCTGCCATCTTATCAATGGCTCTAAACAGTGCCAACATAAGTGTCCTTAACCCTTATTTACCCCCTGCTCCTACAAACTGGCTTACCCTATAATGCCCTTTATTCTATCTATCGTGTCACTTGTAGTCCCATATAAAAAAAAAAAAAAAAAAAAAAAGAAAAAAGAAAGCCCCTCCCTAAATTCCCCCATGCTTATCGATTTGCCCCCTCAGAATTAGAAACCTTAAAGTAGCCTGAGTTATTCCAGGGGCCCCATATTCTCTGATACTTGACATAGGATCCTCTAGAAGCGAATACATATTTTTCATGTTCACTAGTCTGGTTAACCACATTAACCCATTCTCCAAAATTCGGAGCCATAGAGGACATCCACCTACGAGCTATTAGCACCTTGGCAATGGCCGCGATGCTTCTTGCCAACTGCCTCAACTCCCCGTTTATTGCAGCTTCCTTCCAAATTCCTAAAAGCAAATTTATTTTAGTTAAAGCAGCTCTCGGGACCCCTATCTGAGCTAGGGTTTCCCTTACCTCCCCCCAGAATCTACTAATATCCCTACAGCTCCAGAGTAGATGATCAAATGTAGCCGGCCCTTCCCCACATCTAGGGCATCCATCGGATGCTGACCCTGAAATTTTTTTAACTTTGACCGGGGTAATATATATCCTATGGAGGATGTTGAATTGGACCTGTTGTGTTCGCATTAAATTAGTCGATTGACGAGGACTTGCCAGAGCCGATCTCCACCCATTTGCATCCAACTGAGGGATATCCTCGTGCCATTTGGCCCTCAAGGCCCCCAGTTCCTCAGTTTAAATGAGAAAGAGTGAAGATACTGATACATTTTAGACATACGCTTCCCTTTCTCTAGTTGTTTTATAAAGATTTTACATGGGGCCTCCTCCAACTCCCAATTTTCTACCTTGTCCCCTAGGGTCAAGGCACTTCTCACTTGCAGATATCTGAAAAATACTTCTTTAGGCAAACTAAATTCTACTTGCATCTGGGAGAAGGATTTCACCCTCCCATCTTGGCACCATTGTCCCAGATTCGTGATACCATACCCCTGCCACACTTTCCCAGCCTGTTGTTTTTTAAGTTCCTTCATTCCCGGCAGGGACATGATAGGGGTGTCTGGGTCCAGACCCTCAGCTTTTGTTAATTTGCATGACCATCTCCAAACCCTAACCGCTTGACTGATCAGCGGAGGGAGATTTCGACAAAGCCCCTTCACAAACAGTCTTTGTAGAGGAGAGAAGTCTGGATCCACACACTCTACCAAACTTTGTAGTTTAGAGGGTACCTCCTCTGGCTTGACCCACCCGCAAATTTGCACCATCTGTGCGGCCATATAATATAATTTAAAGTCAGGGAGGGCCAAGCCCCCTTTTTCCCTGTCCCGACAGACAATATCCATTCTCACTCTAGGCAATTTGTCCCTCCAGACAAACGAGGAGACTATACTCTTTATCTTCCTAAAGTGTTCATCCTTTATGAAGACAGGAGAGTGTTGGACAATGTACAGGAATTTGGGCAGAATTGCCATCTTGACCAGGTTGACCCGGCCAAGTTGTGAAATCTGGAGTCTTGACCAGCTCCTACACTTTAACTTAAGATCATTAATAAACGGGATAAGGTTATCGGGGATGGAATCGACTGAGTTCCTGGCCACCACTATTCCCAAATACCGAAATTTTCCCACCAATTTGAATTGGGCATCTAACACAGGGCTTATCCCCCCATTCTTTCCTAGCTGGATATAGTTGGATTTATCCCAGTTCATTGTAAGCCCGGAATAACCCCCGTATTCCTGAATGTATTTTATCACCCTTGCGAGATCTCCAGGTACTGCCAGTCCAACCAGCAGGTCATCTGCATACAGAGAAACTAGGTTACTACTGGGCCCGCCTCCCCCATTCCCTCCACCCAGGGCCGCCCTCAGGACACACGCGAGCGGCTCCACCACCACCGCAAACAGCAGCGGGGATAGAGGACATCCCTGACGCGTACCCCTGGAGAGAGAGAAGGAGGGAGACGTGAACCCATTTATGGTCACTCTGGCCTTGGGGTTTTGATACAACAATGATATCCGTTTGATATACCTTTCCCCAAACCCAAATGCCCGTAACACCCTCCATAGGAATGGCCATTCGACTGAGTCGAACGCCTTGTTCGCATCAAAGGATGCGAGCAAGGCGTCCGACCCCCCCAGTTCAACCCCCTGAAGGTAGGTATATGCCCTTCTAAGATTAATCATAGTAGACTTCCCAACCATGAATCCAGTTTGGTCAGGATGAACCACTTGGTGTATAACTGACTGAAGCCTGGTTGCCAAAATTTTGGCATATATCTTAGCGTCAGCCGTTATGAGTGATATAGGCCGATATGAATCGACACGAGTCGGATTTTTCCCGCTTTTAGGGATCATTATTATTGCAGCCTCAGTCATTGACTGAGGAATACACTCCTCGGCCTCCATGTGCTGAAATAACTTCAGCAAACGCGGGCCCAATTTATTAATATATTTCTGATACACCTCGCCGGGAAGACCATCCAGCCCAGGGGCTTTACCCCCTGGGAAGGAATTAACTGCCTCTTTCACTTCCTCAACTAACAGAGGGGCCTCTAGTATTTCTCTAGAGGAGGGCAACAGATTTGGGAGATCAAGCTTTGCCAAGTACTCGTCAATTTCAGTATCACTACACTCTAATTTGGATTTGTACACTTCAACCAGATGTGTAGAAAAGAGCTCTGTAATTTCAGGGGTCTTGATCACCACTTCACCTGTCTCTAGTTTAATCATGGGAATAATATTAGATGGGCTATCCTGCTTCATTAGGTGGGCCAAGAACTTCCCTGTTCGATCGGAATTTGCGTACCACTTATGTGACCCAACCCCCAGCCTCCGACAGGTCACCTCCTGTAGATGCTCCACCCATTCCTTTTGGGCAGAACACCACAGAGCCCTGGCTTGATTGGATTTACTTGATAGAAAAGCATTCTCCAACTCCACCGCTCTTGCTTCCAGTTCCTTAGCCCTTTTTCGGTTCAAACCTTTTAAGTATGCTATCCTTTTAATAAGAACCCCACGTAGATAGGCCTTGAATGCATCCCAAACTAAAATGTTGGGGGAGGACCCCTCATTTCCCTCAAAAAACTCCTCTATCATTGTCTCTGCTCCCTCCTGTTCTCCCATTTGCGCTATCCAATACGCCTGTAATTTCCAATATCTATACCCTAACGGGGTCTCAAGATCCACCTCCATTAACACCGGGGAGTGGTCAGAAATCCCTCGAGCTTTATAGTCTACATATTTAATTAAGGTAAGGGCTTTGTCTGAAACAAGAATCAAATCGATCCTGGAGAATGCTTTATGAGAGGAAGAATAGCAGGAAAACTGCTGTGCCTCAGGATTTCTCATTCTCCAAGGATCTTTCCATCCTATCTCCTCTATTAGCTCCAAAAACTTATTACCCTCACTACGGATTTCCTTCTCAGTCCTATTCCATCTATCAAGACGTGGCTGGAGAACCTTATTAAAATCCCCCAAACAAATTACCATATTATCCGGAAAAGAGGCTGCAAATTCCACAGCTATTCTTACTACGTCATAGGAGAATGGGGGTGGAATATACACTGTAAGAATACAAAACCGCAGGTGTTCAATAGCGCATTCTAAGAATATATATCTTCCCCCTTGATCGATCTTTACAGTTCCCACTTCGAACATCACAGACTTTTTAATAAGAATCGCCACCCCCCGGGACGAAGAGGAGAAGGGAGCATGGAAGCTATGTCCAATCCATGGACGTTTTAAGGAGCCCATTCGGTCCTTAGTAAGATGTGTCTCTTGTAAACAAATGATATCAGAATCCAAACTCCTGCATTGCTTCATGACAAGAGCTCTTTTTATTTTGCAGTTTAACCCTCTAACGTTCCAGGTCAAAAATTTAACCATTTAAACTATAAAGTGAAACAGGAGAAAGACAATCAATTTTTTACATTTATCCCAACCCGTCCGATTGGAACACCCTGGCCTTTTTGGACTTAGCGAGTTATCCTGGCCCTTTGGAGACAAGCTCCTACTGGATTTTATCTTAATGCTGCTGTGAAACAATAAAAGCAAAACAGACAAAAACACATACACCCACATAAACGAACACCCCTTCCCCCCACCCCCGCCCTGTATATCCACACCCCATGGTATACCTATTCCCCGACCTCCCATCCAGATACACATCCCTTACCCTAACACATTCACCCCTGAGGCAATTTACTAATGACCACCAAAGAAGCCTACCCCCATCCCCCTCCCCCCTGCACGCCACCACATCCTAGTCGGATCTATCTTGATGGAGAAAAGAGAGCCAAAAAAAAAGAAAAAAAGATGAAAAAATACACACACAAATTATTAGCTCAATTTCCCCCATCAATTCCCCTTCGCTGAACTCCCAGGTGCCCTCCCCACATCAGATAACCGGAGCAAAATATCACACACTATACACAGCCCATATTCGGGGCCTAATACATTTCATCCCAATACCCTGGACAAGCCCTGCCACCCTCACCGTGAGGCTTTTATCAAAACATAAACACATTATTAATTTGCCAGGACCTGCTTCCTTCCGGGGTAATTGGCATCCAGCCAACTAGCTGCCTCCCCAGGAGTGAAGAAAAACTTCGTAGCCCCATCCACCACCACTCTCAGTTTTGATGGATAGAGCATGGAATATTTTAATTCCAACTCCCTAAGACGGCTCTTTATTTCCCGAAATTTTACACGGTCCTTCTGGACTTCTAACGGGAAATCCGGGAATGCAGATATCCTGCAGCCATTATGGGCAAATTCTGCCTTATCCCTGGCCAGCCTTAACACAGTGTCCCGGTCTTTAAAGTTTAGGAACTTCGCGATCAGAGTCCGGGGTGGACCTCCCGGGGGGGGGGCCCGACCAGGAATACGATGCGCTCTCTCGATCACAAACTGAGCGGAAAACGTCTTGTCACCAAATATCAAAATCAGCCAGTCTTGCAAAAAATTTTCCGGGGTATTCCCCTCACATCTTTCTTCGAAGCCAATAAAACGGATATTATTCCGCCGGAGGCGGCCTTCCATATCTGACAATTTGTAACAAAATTCAGACATTTGACCACTCATGGTTTTAACCTGGGACTGTAGTGGGCCAACCAGATCTTCCACCGCTGAGATTCTAGTCTCCGCCTCCGTGACTCTCTCACGTAGCAATTGAGCATCATTTCTAAGCAGAGAGATATCGGACTGAACTTTATTAATCTGCTCAAGAAGACGGGTCTCACATGTATTAATCGCCTCAAGCAATTGCTGTAGCGTTACTTCAGATGCCGGTGGATTTTTACTTTCTTTAGTGGGGGTAGATAATGGGGTACTAGACTGTGTACTGTTGCCTGCCTGCGACCTGGCATATTTCTCCAGCCTGGCCGCGGCCGCTGTCTGGCCTGTTTTCCCCATGATCCAAACAGCGAGAACAGGAGACAAACAAACTGACACCTGATTCTGTCTGTCCCTGGCCGTTTACCAGTAGACCGACCCCTCTACTTCTCCCAGCAGGCTTATACAGCGCAGGCTTTTATACAGATCTCTGCTGCCACAAACGTTTCAGAGAAAGAGACAGAAATAAAGGAAAAAAAAGTCCCGGGCCACGGGGTGATTGCATCCCCGGATTCCTCTTGTCAAATGGGCCGAGGTTTCAGCTGCGAGCCCTGCTTTACTCTGTTTGGAGTTGTTTTTAAGAGTTTATTTACACGTGGTGCCACCAGGCCAATTTTCAAATAGCTGTCCCGCTATATGAACCCAGCACGGGCCCCAGCAGTCTCTTCCCCCCAGAGGGTTCCAGTTGGGTCCTTTTCCCAGCACCCTGCCTCACACCCAGGGCCGGGGAGGGGGCCACTTGGTTCTCCTTGAACGTGGGCTGGAATTTAAACTGAGAGCCCTGCCCTGCTGTTCCTTGGTGGCTTATGCACCCAGGGTGCCCCAACGCCAAATAACATTAACTGTCCCGCTGTAACAACCACGCAGGGGCCCCAGCAGTCTCTCCCCCTAGGGGTTCCAGTTGGGACCTTTTCCCGGCAGCCTGCCTCACACCCAGAGACGGGGAGAGGTCCGTTTATATTAGGGAAAGTTCACACAAGTCCCAGTACCCAGCAGGTTACCTCAATACACTCCTTGTGCACCCTCCAGTATCTCCGTGTAATGCAGGTCAGGTCTGCCGCTACTTGCAGATGGATCCCTCTACACTGCTGGGCTCTCTGACCGGCTGCGGCAGCGCCTCCGTCCGAGCGGCAATTGCCGGGGGGAGGCAGTCCCGGATCACTGCGCCTCACACCCGCAGCGTCAGGGAAAGCGGCGCCCGCAAGGAATGGTAGTCAGCCGTCCTCGGCAGCTGCTGCGTCTGCCACCGCAGTCCCCCGCCGAGCACGTCGGCGTTGTGTCTGCACGCCGTAATCCGGCACCGCCTCGGGCACTCTCCCCGGCCCCCACTCGCGTCACACCACCAGGCGTCCTTTACTCTCTTCCGCCTGTACTGCTCGGCACCCGGACCTCCTGGAAACGGCAGCTAGAGCACGGCTATTTCACCCAGGTACATATCGCTCACTGGGGCTTTCCTCAAGGCGTGGGGACAGACACCATTAGCGTGGCGTGCAGGAGGGAGGGCAGGTGCAGACTCTCACTCTCGTCCTGCCGTGGTCACGCCGACATGTCATATATTCAGATCCCCTAATGCACAGCCTCCCCCATTAGGCAGACATGTCAGTGAAATGTTTTCCCCATACAGTTGTCAGTATGCCTGCAGACATTCCCAGGCACAAACAGCCAGCCCCTCCACTTCAGCACAGCCTCCAGTCAGTGAAATGTATTCCCCTTCCACAAACACACACACACACACACACACATTGTCAGACTGCCATAATGCAGACGGTTGCATTCACAAACAGCCAGCCTGCCCCTGCCCCGACTCACAGTTATCAGCAGTGCCACGGAGCTCCAGTACTCAGTCCCCTTGTCTCTCTAGCTGTAAGCATGTGACAACAGCCTGAGAGGAGATGCTCCCCCTGCCTGCATCTTCGTGTGATAGAGATGGCAGCCGCAGCAGGGAGGGAGCCAGACTGCCACTCAGAAGACCACGACCGATATATGGGCAGACAGGGGAGGGTTTCTATGTACTCGGACATGACATACCCCCAGCCGACCCCCACCCCCCCCCCCCCCACGTGCGTGCCTGAAGAAAACAGACAGCTATTCACGTAAATTTCCCCGCCACTAATATACTTAATTTAAGTGGCAAACGCAGGATTTTCAGAAGGGGATTTCCAGAGGGGCGGAGCAAATCACGGAGATGGACACTGAAGCTGGGCATACATCAAGGCGATTTGGTCCAATTTCGGCCGATTGCGACCAATCGGCCCGTTAAATCGGACCAAATCGCCTCTCCCTGACATGTAGTCGGGTCCGATGCGCGGTCCCGTGCGCATTGGACCCGACTAGGTGGTCGGACCAGCTGGCCATCCGACCACCCGTTCTGGGACGGGCGCTAAGCAGTGAGGCATTCGATCCATCACAACGGATCCCATGTGTCCCTGCCGCCGGAAGGTCCCGGCGGCTTGCAGTCCATCGGGTGTCCGTACACTGCTGCGAGACGTCGCAGGCAGTGTATGGGCACCTTTAGGTGACCCAGTATATGCCGGGTCAGTTAAAGTATTATAGATAGACCAAATGTATATAAATAATAATAATAATAATAATAATAATAATAATAATAATAATAATATATATATATATATATATATATATATATATATATATATATATATATATATATAGCATGTAGGGCCTGGATCAGTAATTTCCACTTATTACCCCTTTACTGTACAGATGGTGGGAGATGGGGTAGGAGAAGGGGGCATTGGGCTGAATGAAGGGGCCCTGATACATAACTTCCAGGGTGGTAGAGGATGTTTAATATGCAGAGGAGGGGTGTATAGTGGAGTGGGCTTATTATTCATAATTTTCTGGTGGGAGGACAGCGTGCAGATATCTCCAGTTCCCGGAAATAGATTTATTAGATTTTAATGGAATCTAGGGGATCAGAGTTCAGGAGGCAGAGCAATCTGCCCACGAGTATATAATACTGCATACCAGGTGTGTGGAGCTGGAGCAGTAACCAGCTGCTGGCAGGCTGATATCTCTGGTTCTGGGAAGAGTAGAGACAAGTTACTAGTGTCCACCAAAGGGGGAGAGTCCCAGCTTTTGGAATATAGCCTCAGAAAAACTCTAAGTCAGACAGAACCTGAAATATCTGACTGGGAATTACAATTAACAGGCTTGGATGGGGACCACTGCTTTGAAGTCATATATCTCCAGTTTCCAAGGGCCGATTTTTACAATTCTTATACACATGGAATGAGGGGACCCTCAGCTTTCAGATGAGGGCCCTTAGACTCCTGGGGGTATTTCTGGGTATTTAGAAACCCCCCCTGCGTGCGCTACTGCTAGTGGCCAGCGCCCTAGGCGGCTGCCTAATGGAAGCTCCGGCCCTGCCTCAGTACAGGAAGCCGACGACGTTGGTGGTCTCTGCAGTGCGGAATCTACATAGACATACCACAGAACAGATACAAATGCCATAGAAAAACACTGCTTCTTGATCTAATGTGATTTGAAGTCAATATTTATATCCTTTTCATTGTAAGCATTTGATACAGGGAAACCGTTCATTAAAACATAATAATGGATTCAATGCATTAATTACGTTTCTTTTTTTTTTCTCAGAAAACTACGCCATTTTTGAGGTTGCCCCTGCCTTTATTATTGTCTACATAATTAATGAGCGACTTCAGGCAATGTTTCAAATCTTACCTATTGTGCAACTATACCTTGTTTTGGAACCATCATATAAAACTAAGACTTGTGGTAAGAATAACTCTGTATGTCAGCTGAATACATACAAATATACACATACAACGTAACAAATGTGTTCTACACTGCTGAATGCCACTACTGAAATATTTGCTCCAGATGGCTTATTTATATAAATTCATTTTTGTCACCCAGGCAAGGCAGTAATTTGGAACCCCACTCAGCAGCTGCTGCTTTAGATTGACATCGCTAGGCCTGATTATCTTTGGCACCCCCTCCAATGGGTGTTCGGGGCTCATGCCCCCTTAGACCTGCCCCCTCCTAGATGCAGCCCTGACAAAGCCAAGCAAACATAATTTACTTCCATTAAATGAGCACAGTCTCATTTTCATTATCAGTTTATTACCACTTTCTCTTTTCTTCCTCAGAGTTCATGACTTTGCCACAAATACTTCAAGCCCCCTTCCCCAATTTGGTTTACCTTAGATATCATCTATCTATCTATTTATGTATCTATCTATGTATTTAACTATCTATCTATCTATCTATATCAAAAAAGATACAGCTGTGAGCAGCGCTGATATTTGAGTCAGAAAATAGGAAAGTCCAGATCCGACTTTAACACAAGAAGGGTATTAGGTGAGCACCAAGTCCACTATAATGAACTGCAGCAACCTCTCTTATGGATGAGCATCCAGGGCCAGGATGAAACAAATATCTAAAATAAACAGAAGAGAGAGGTGCGCCTCATAGTGCAGATAAACGAGTTTAATTGTGAACAATATCAAAACTCCATATGTATGCTATTTCCGATGGAAATAGCATACATATGCGGCATATGTATGCTATTTCCATCACCTACTAATGGTTGTTCTTCTTTTATATTCAAGATGGGTAATCACAGAGCCACGCCCTCTGACAAAGTCTCTGACAAAACACGTTAGGGCGTGGTCTGTGATACCCGTCTTGCTTGTGTCCCGGCATCTCTCCTGCTTGGCGCCCTCCCATCCGCCGGTGTGGTGTTCCCTGCGGCGCAATCCAGCGTCTGCGGTAATTCATGATCCTGAGGACGATCGTGGCTTGAGATGAGCTGTTTGCCATGGGTAATGTGTTACATCATGTGGTAATCAGTCCACAGTGCTTTTACATATGGTACAAGCAATTGTCGTTTTATGCCTGGAGTTTTAACATTGTTCACATTAAAACTCGTTTATCTGCACTATGAGGCACACCTCTCTCTTCTGTTTATTTTATATATATATATATATATATATATATATATATATAAAGGTTTGTTGGCGGGTCGGCACTCCAACGCTTTAATAGAAGTACCTAGGTGCCCTCCGGGTCAGATGGATAGTAGAAGGATGGCAGCAGACGGCAGCATTCTGTAGGATTTTTTTATTGGTGCAAAAACAATACTCCAACGTTTCGGGGACTAGCACCTTTGTCAAGGTGTAAAAGAACCTTGCACCTTGAACCTTCTTTTGCAAATCATGTTCTTTGGAAAATGATGTGTGTGGAAAGCTGTGCAAAACCTAGGGCTCAGAGTCATTGCTTTTTCCTGCTAGAGATGAGGGAGCACAGATGGAGACCGCACACAAGCTCCTTCCTCTCTTATTACGCTCCTGGGTGTGCATGTGTCTATATACTGTATATATAAAAATTTAAATATGTATATTTGTTCTTCATAGGCTCCTACATGGCTTGATGGATTGGGAACAAACTTGGTACACATACGCTTCATTATTCAACTTATAATAATGGCAGGGTTTATACTCAAAAAAATACACCTATTTTGGGGCCAGGGCCATATATTTTATATATAAAATTCAGTGGTCTATTTGTTTGTCTGTCTGGTTATGCATCCAGACACCCATGCACCAATTGGGATGAAATTAATGTGAAGTGGTCCAGTTGGATCCTGCACAGGTTTTAAAGGGAATATGGTACCGGTTGAACCTCACGACGTAATGCGCTGCGCAGAACTTTGACCTAGGGTACATGTTCTGGGCCTTTTACTAGATGGGGTTGAAAGAAAATGAGTGGTAACATTAGATCCTGGAAGTCATACTAGAGGGTTATGGTCCCAGTCGGACCTCCTGTTGGTGTATGTTTGCCTTACTTTTGACCTTGGTAGTCTATTTGGCCTGCCACTGAATGGATTTGTAAGAGAACTTCATTGAGTGGAAGCATTGCATCCGAGAAGACATAATAAAGGGGCAGTGGTTGATCAGACCTCCCAGCAGAATGTGACAGACTTAACTCTGACCCAGGGAGCCTGTTCTGTGCCTTCCACTGGATAGAATTGGAAGAAAACATCACAAAGAGGTAACATTGGATCCCAGAAGGCATCCTAGATGTTTGCTGTCCCAGTCTGACCTTCTATTGGTGTACGCTGGCCAGAACATTGACCTGGAAAGCCTTTTTTGGGCCAGCCACTGGATGAATTTGATGCATCTTTATAAAGTGGTAACATTGGATCCCAGAAGGCATACTAGGGGTTTACTGGTGTACACTGGCCAGAACGTTGAAGTAGGTAGGTAACCTTTTCTGGGCATGTCACTAGATGGATTTGGATGAAAACATCTCGGAGTAGTAACATTGAATTCTTGAAGACATACAAGCAGCGGCGTAACTATAGCACCGCAGCCCCGCCACCGCGCCCAAAACGTAGCTACGCCACTGCATACAAGGTGTTCAGGGTCCCAGTCAGACCTCCCACTGGTGTAAGCTAGGCAAACCTTTAATATAGGGAGTCTGTTTTTGGCCTTTCACTTAATGGATTTTGAGAAGAACTTAAATTAACTGTAATAATAACAACAGATACAGTATGACCATTATTCAATGACCTGAAATAACTGAATGAAATACCCCTAAATCAATTAGAATAACTGACAGATATGGAGGAGGGACAGAGCATGTTGGGTACCAAAAAACCTTGAAATACTGAAAACAGAAGGCAAATGCAGACAAACCAAAAACAAAAATGACACTGAGCCATAATTTCAAGGGTGTGTCGGAAAAACTACAAAGCTACTCAATAACTTGAATATGTTGACAGTTACAACCAGTGGTGGCTCCTGTCCCAGTGTCAGAGGGTGGCTGTCGCTGGCCATAATGGCACCACCCCCCGCCTCTGCTGTCAGCACTGCTGTTGGTCCCCACCATCGATACCACTACCGCTGATCCAATGACCATCCCCGACAAGGGTGCAGACTTGGTGCATGAACAGTATCGGTTGCGGTACTGCACATGTGCTGGCTCCCAGCTTCTATGGTCTGCTTTTGCTGCAGTCCCCATAGAAGCTTAATGACGGTCCCGGAGCCTGTACACTGCCGATGACAGGCACCAAGACCGGGGCATGCGCAGCATCAGAGTCAGTGCTGCCCATGTACAGACCCTAGAATCTATAGGCTGCAGCCAAAGCAGCCCAAAGAGGCATCCCAAAGCTGTGTAGTGGAAGCTCATACAGACCACAGACTCTGATCTTCTTTACCATGGTTTTATTTCACTTTGTTAAAATCAAACATTTTACAAGTCAGTCAATTATCTAGATGTGTCCAAAAATTATATAGATGTGTCAAAAAAAGTCAAAAGCTTTCAGCTCTGAATACAAACTGCCAATAAAAAGTCTAATCCAGATGTTTTGGCCATGTTAAACATACAACTCGGCTGATTAATTGGTAGCTGAGTTTGAAAGTCAGACACAAAACAGCTCTATAAAGTTGGACATTGGGGCTAATTTACTATGGAGTTTTTATGCAATCCATATTGCAGTTCCGTGGTAGTTGAAAAACTGAACATGCACAGGACCTGTTAAGTGCCCATACAGGATGGGCCCTGCTGCAGACACAAAGGTGCATCTCATTCCTCTTAAACTGCAATTACATGGCAGTTCAATTTGATTGCAAATGCAGGCAGGAGGGGGTAAGCACCTCCTGCTTCATTTGCATGGCTAAGGATCCCATGTGCTAAGCTGCTACCGCTTACTTAATCAGGACCGGTACTTGTGTATTATAGCGGCGCCCCCGATTTCCATCGCGCAATGTTTTAATCGCATCGCATGCCATGCACCCGATGGCATGCGATGCGACGCGATTTCTGCCCCCTATACGATGAAAGATTGTATAAGCACCCTAAAGGGTGCTTTTAAGCACCGTAATGGGTGCTTACAATGTTAAATGCACCCCCACGCCACCCCCCCACTATAAACATGAACCCGAAGCGTGGCGAGCGCAGCGAGCCCGCGAGGGGCGGCGGTACGCGTCCTCCGACCCTTTCATACCCCCACTATCCACGTCGGCGTGGAGTTGAGTATAGAAAGTGTGGCGAGCGCAGCGAGCCACTGAGCCCGAAGCGTGGCGAGCGCAGCGAGCCCCGCGAGGTGACGCGGATACCTTCACAGGTATCGGAGTCTCCTCGCGACCTTCACAGGTATCCGCGTCCCCTCGGTGGCTTGCTGCGCTCGCCACACTTTTTATTCTCAACTCCACGCCGACGTGGATAGTGGGGGTATGAAAAGGTCGGAGGACGCATATCGCCGCCCCTCGTGGGCTCGCTGCGCTCGCCACGCTTCGGGTTCACGTTTATAGTGGGGGGGTGGCGGGGGGGGGGGGGGTGCATTTAACATTGTAAGCACCCATTAGGGTGCTTATACAATGTTTAATCACATTGCATCGCATTGTATGGCATTGTATGCCATATACAATGTCATACAATTTTAAAATTGTATGGCATTGTACAATATCGCGCGATATCGCGTCGCATCGCATACCATCGTATGCCTTATGGTATGCGATGCGATGGGCGCCGCCAAAATACACAAGTACCTCAGGAACAAATTCAGGGATGTTTTATTTAATTTTTTTCGTTCTATTCGGCAATGCTTAAATTCACTTACATGTAAAATAATTACAGCATATTTTTAACAAAAAAGCATTGTAAAAATTATTTCTAACCTTAAAAATTAAAAATATACTTTGATCAGTCAAACTCATATACTGTAAATATTTTTATTGTTTTTCCCAGTTAAATGTATCTTAGGCATCATTATGCTATTGTACGTAAAAGCAGCTTCTGCTGATTAAAATGATATAGAGTATGCCTATATTCTGCAATAGCCTTTTTCCAGCCAAACAGTGTAACTTTATATGGTAAGCAGATACAATCTTCATACAGTCCCACAGGACCACATTCTGGTTAATGAGAACTGATATGTAAAAAAAACATTGACCTTCTAGGGTGCAGTCATTGCATAGTAGATTGGGCATATTGGCCCCACCTCCTGGGCTAGGAAGCAGTGCCAAGACTCCTTCAGTCTCAGGCACTTAATCTAGATGTGTCCAGCATTTACACATTCAAAACATGTTTGCTTAGCGAGCCTCGGGTTCTCTTCTCTATGCACTGTGTTTTTCACCATCAGACAAAGGCGATTCCAGATAACCCCAGTTTTTGCCTTGGCATAGGTTTTTGCGCAAAGAGTACACAAGGGAATAACCAGCGTTGGCTTTGCTTCTCAAATAATTCAAGGAATGATGGTTTCTTTCATGTTAAAAATGTAATATAATTAAGAACATACATATAAAAATAAGGATTATGTTACAAATTTGGTAAGTACCCTTTAAGACACTGTTATACTCCTATATCCAGGATAATTAAGCAACTGGAAGGGATGTCTCTAATATAGAGCAGCAATATATTACCAGGTGTCCAATTCCAGATGAATGGTGCAATGTTGGCGAATACTTCTGGTAACTTGTCCAGTAAACCTGGGTGGAATTGAGGTGATTGCTGCAGGTCCAATCCTTGAGGTGTGTGGAATGATGGATGACCCGATAGAGATGATAAGTCCCGTATCCAGTGAAACTTGTTAAAAATGTGTAATCCTCAGGAGTCTGGTAGTGTCTAGGGTATGTAAATTTCTCACTGATGCATCTCCAGCCTTCAAGCAGGGTTTAAGGTCCACATGGTATGATGTGGATTTATAAATGACACATTTAAATAATATGAATGGAAGAAAGAAAAGCACTCTCTTTGTTTGGAGGCACACTTTATAAAACTTAACGTTTCATTATTGTTATTTTAAAAAGATTTTTAGATAAACAAGTCATAGCAAAAAACACATATATGACACACAAGACACGTACAAACACGTAAAATGAACGATCATAATTAGTACATTTTATCTCTGATCATTCAACAATAAGTTAATCTCATGAACGAATACGTTTACTTAAAATATGGTATCAGCTTGTAAGAATTACTCCAGTGCCATCTAGTGGGTGAACATTAAGAAAATGTTTTCTTTAGAAGACTTAGGCTGAAGAGAAGAGAAGGGAGAAGAAAGATAAAGATTGTGATAGTGTATCCCTGCAGTGTGCTTGATACACGGTAACTGCTGCTGATTGTTATAACTGGGTTGGTTTTACCAATCCTCACAATTGAGCGAGTCGGTCCATGTGACAGTTGCAGATACGGATATGGAATTAGTGGGCGATTTAAATAATCCAAGTCCTTCAATCCCACAATGCCTCACACATCTGATCGCTATACAGGAATCAGACTACACGATCCTTTGCTGTATAAAGGCTTGCCATTTTGTCACTTCCAGTCTCTATCTGTACTCTGGAGTGCTGCTCCTCCCACTGCACTACATATTCCATAATGCAGCTGTAATTCAATGTCTCGCAGGGTCATTTCTAGTAATCAGCCAATCGTTCATTCACTAGTGTGTTCATTCTCTTTGACCTACATTACCCATAATACTTTTATCCTCATAATGCGACATGCCACTTCTGGAATTATTTATTAGTTTTTAAGTTTCATTCTAATTTTTAATATATTATACTGTACGTTTGTCCAATTACCTTTAGATAAGGAATATATATATAAAAATCTATCAAATATACAGATACAATTAATTGTCTCATAAAAAAATGTATATTTAGCCAATGAATTAAAGTGACAATGCTTTAGACAATGAATTAAAGTGACAGTGCTGCAGGAATTATAAAAACCATTTGAACTCAAAATCTGAATTAAGGCCTCCTGGTTGTAGAGTTCCTAATTCATAGACAATCTTATTTCTGCTGCGGTCAACTATTTTTTAGATGATAGTATTTTAGAAGAGGGTCTTAAAGGAGTTTTAGTGTAAGGAGTCGAGTTCATTTTAAAAAACAATTATTTTGTTTTTAATTGGCGTCTTTTTTCCTCTAGAAATTAGGGGCCGTAATGGGCACCAGGTTTGCTCCAAATTACACTAATTTATTAATGGGGCAATGGGAGAAAGATGTTATCTACAGTGAAAGTTCCTATGGAGTGAACCTGGTGTCCTATGTTTTATCTGGAAATGGGAGAGGAATTCTGTAGTATTCTGTAGTACTTTAAATAATACCGGTAATCTTGAAATCATTGAATTCTCTTTTGAAATAAGCACAGAAATGATTACGTTTTTAGATAATATGGATATCAATGAAGGTCCACACAACAATTATTATGCTTTACATTTAACCACTAATCCATATGAAGCCTAAAAAGGAGGGGAAAAAAATAATTTCTTGCACAAGCAAATAATAATCTGCTTTTTGTTCTGCTACTAATCCAATCCAACTGTGAGAGAACTGTGAATACTAATAACACCGATTAACCCTTGCTCACATAAATGTTGGAAATTTACATTTAGGATACATTTTATATTTAATGGGCTTACTTTAATATTTTCTGTAATAATTTTTATGGTTTTCTACTGGCCGGTCTATAAATGAAATTGTAATTACTGTATTTATATTGTTTATTACATTTTATTTGCTTCAATCTTGAACAGCACTACTCTTTTTTTAGTTTTCCTAAGGGCAGAGTATCCTTTTTAGACTGCAGCAGCGCAGCAGATTGAGATTGCAAAGGAGCAGATCCTCAGCTAATTTTTCTATTACCTATTCAGAACAAGCAGAAGAAATGACCAATATGTTTTTAACCTCAGGACACCAGAAATCAAAAGTTGTAGAAACTAAAGATACAGTAGCGCCAGTTTCCAGGCATGAGTTACTAGAAGAAAAATTTTGAGTGGTCTTTTATAACCACTTTTAATTGTCAACACAAAATAGTAGTAAGATTTCTAAGAAGGCATTGGGGTATTCTGTCCAAAAATCCTATTATAGGTAGTCACTTACTGGCCAACCCCAAATGCATCTACAGGAAGGCACCAAATTTGAAAAACAAATTCAACAAAGGTGATTTTATAAATATACAAAAATGAAGTTCCCTCCACCAGCGCCTCTGTAACAAGATTGTACCACCTGCACCTTGTCACAGTTTGGCATCTCCTCTACTCCAATCTATATACAGACTGACATATCATATGCCCACGGTATTATCATAGAAGTCAAGTTGGATGGCGTACTAAGCTGAGCAATGTACCCAAAAAGGACGAAAAAACTGTATATAGTGTAGTAACATCTTTAATATACATATAACACGTGAGATAATAGTGAGGGTATGAACAAGTCGGGAGGACGCGTACCGCCTCCCCTCGTCACACTTCGGGCTATTGTGGGTAGTGGGGGTGTTTCAGGAACACATTCACACCTGTCATGTCAGGCAGGTTAAAATGGTCAATGGTTCCCACACAATGTAATAAGCGCTGACTATGCTAATTGCATAAAGCTGACTGACTATGCTAACTACGTAAGTTACGGCTAGCTGCGAATGGGCAGGAACACAACACTGATCCTGACAAGGACACCTGACTGACTACCATAACTACGTAAGCTCTGGCTAGCCACGAACGGTTGGGAACACTACGCTGATACTGACAAGGATGCTGACTATGCTGGCCGTGGGAACACTAAGGTGATTCTGACACAACTACACAAGTACCTTCCTTTTAATGGGCCTACTTCTGGCCGTGGGCTCCAGTCCCATGACGCCTTACTTTTGGTTATGGCACCCGGCCACAGGAAGTGGGGCACCATGTGACCAGAAGTGGGGCATCATATGGCTGAAGCAGGCACCCCGAAGTAGACCCATTACACGGATCTTCCACCCCATGACTTTGATTGGCTAGTGGATGAATAAATACCATGAGATTTGAACTACAGTATAGTTCACTTTGACTGCTGACTCTCCTTGAAAAAGAACCCAGAGGGGTTCTAAATATGTTGGAGCCATAAGGACTTTTGGTTGCTGGGGGGACTCTCGACTTTTGTATCTGGTGGTGTTGTCCCAGGACTACTTTGTCATCTACACCCACTGATGCGTTGTTTGAGAGCCTTTTGAAGGTTGTCCACCTATACGGTAACCTTGCCCCCTGCTTATTCTTGATCCTGTTGATATTTTTATGTGACTTGTTATATGTATATTAAAGACTTTACTACACTATATACACTTTTCTCCTCCTTTTTGGGTACATTACTCGGCTGAGAACGCTATCCGACTTGACTTCTAGGATTATACCATGGGAATATGATATAAGTCTGTGGGATGCGGTCATTTGGTCTACTGCATTATGGTCGACAGTCATTAGGTCGAATCCATTAGGTCGACATGCTAAAAGGTCGACATGACTCTAGGTCGACATGGGAAAAGGTCGACATGATTCTAGTTCGAAAGGTCATTAGTTCGACAGGTCATTAGTTCGACAAGGTCATTAGTTCGACATTGTCTATGTCGACATTCACAAGGTCGACATGGAGTTTTTCACTGTTTTTTGAGCCAACATGTGCCGACAGGCGGTATTTCATGCCCTACCATCCACTAGGGCGTGGTGGGAGAATAAAATAGTGTGCCGAGCATAGCGAGCGCAGCGAGCGATGCGAGGGGATGCAGTGCACTTTAAACTGTGTCCATGTCGACTGTGTTGACATTCAGGTAAAACAGTGAAAAACCCCATGTCGACCTTGTGAATGTCGACATAGACAATGTCGAACTAATGACCTTGTCGAACTAATGACCTGTCGAACTAATGACCTTTCGACCTAGAATCATGTCGACCTTTTCCCATGTCGACCTAGAGTCATGTCGACCTTTTAGCATGTCGACCTAATGACTTTCGACCATAATGCAATAGACCAAATGATCCCAACCCAAGTCTGTATATAGATTGAGAAGAGGAGACGCCAAACCCTGATACGGGGAGTATGGCACCATCTTGTTACAGAGGCGCTGGTGGAGGGAACTTTCCTTTTTGTATAAATATGTACTCAGCTTTGTTGAAACTATGAGTGGTGTGCAAACACTACCTTTTGGATTAACCGCCCCCCCCCCCCCTTAAAGCCGCCATGCATTTTACGTAATTGACATTTACTGTATCTTGATATATATTTTGTATTGAAAAATAAATTGGTGAGTAGTGCATTACCACCTCTCAAAATCAGAATTAGCGAGCATGTTAGGAACATCTGTAAAAGCATACTACTATCAGAGCACTTTACCAAATATCATAATACTGTAGTTGCCCGTCAGTTCTATAAAAAATTCTGTGGTATACAATGGGTTAAGGGACATTTGCGGTGGCGGAATTTAACCAAACAATTGGCAAGAGCAGAAATGAAGAATATCTATGAATTACAGTAGGAACTCTACAACCAGGAGACCCCAATACAGATTTTAAGGTCAAATGTTTTTCATAATTCCTGCAGCACTTTCACTTTAATTCATTGGCTAAAGCATTGTCACTTTTCTGTGAGACAATAATTTTTTTCTGTATATTTGATATTATTCTATTTATTCCTTATCTAAAGGTATTTGGACAAACTTACAGTATACTATCTATTCAAAATTAGAATGAAACTTTGAATCTAATAATCCCAGAAGTGACATATCACAATATGAGGATGAAAGTATTATGGGTAATATAGGACAACTGAACACACTGGAGAATGATCGATTGGCCGCCGTATACCGAAAAATGATGCAGCAGGACATCGAACTACAGCTGCATTATAGGATATGTAGTGTGATGGGAGGAACAGCACTACAGAGTACACACGGAGACCTGAAGTGACATAGCTACAAGCCTTCACACAGCCAAGGATAATGGATGTTTAGTCTGATTTCTGTATAGCGATAAGCTGTATGAGGCACCGCAGCATTGGAGGACTTGGGTTATTTAAATGTGGTCAGTTATGCATCCACATGATACCATTTTGATCTTGAAAAAGACCCTGCTTGAAGGGTGGAAATGCATCGGTCAAGTATACCGCAGTGTTCGGAGATGAATGGCACATACGGATATACCTTGACATTTAAGTTGGGACCAGTGACTACCACCAGGGTTGAATTATTATAATTATTATTATTATTATTATAATTATTATTATTATTATTATCATTATCATTATCCTTTAGTTATATGGTACCACAAGGGTTCCGCAGCACCCATTTACAGAGTACACATAATCAAAACGGGAAAACAGTGACTTACAGTTGAAGTTAATACAGGACAAATACAGGGTGATATAGGGTGATTACTGCAACATAAGTATCCAGGTGGCAGCAAACAGCGTGCTTTGGTGCAATCGAAGACTACTGAAGTAAGAAAGGATAAGCACATGAGGTAAGAGGTCCCTGCTCGTGAGAGGTTACACATACTGCGCTTATTGAGCTGTAATTTATTTCAGTTCACCCTGTATCCGGTAATTTGCTGCTTACAGATGTATTGGGCCTTATTGTTGCTGGCGATCCGCCAGCAGCATGCTGCTGGCGATCCGCCAGCAACACGGCGCCTCTATCTGGCTGAGTCCCCCACGCACGCGCGTCTCAGTATCCGGGCGGCGGGGCGGCGAGGCAGACGCAATACTGTCTGCCTCCCGCTCGAGGGGGCTGGGGGGGACCTGACCACTGTGGGGGGGTGCGGTCGCCCGGTGTGGGCACCGGGCGACCGAGGGCAGCACCGTCGGAAGGGGACGCGCGCGCACCTCATGCGCGTGCGTCCTCTTCCGGCATACAGATGGCGGCGGGGCAGGGGATGGCGATGGTGATGCCATCGCCATCCCCTGCAAAGATGAATCCCGCTACATCTGTATCTAACTCGTTTTTCCAGAAAATATTCAAGAATTTATGGTGCTAGATTGTGCAGCTAGGGAACCGATGAAATCGGTGTGTGTCAATCACCAATAGAAAAAACACATTACCCTTTAGCGCTATCTCTGGTAATACATATAGAAGGAAACCATACAATTAGGATGGAATACAATACATAACTTATGAGAATAAAGTCACTGCGGCTTCATGAGTCCCAATGGAGTAACACTTTTTCCCAAATCTTAAATAGATCATCTCCAAATCCCCCACAACTTGGTGTAATACGTTTAACACATGAAGTGATATTTATTTTATACAGTACACTCACAAGTGCGCGGTAAATAGAAAGCACATCAAAGTATCCTCAAGGCAAAGATCAGCTGGGCTATTCCATAATGATTCAGCATCCACAAATATGCTAATGAATCTGAAATCATAGATCTCCTCAACATCCAAATGTGTGAAATTGGATGCGCCGGAGACAAAACACAATTGTTCCACTCGTACCACGGCTGTGTGGATGTGTTTTTTGCATGTCATTTTAGCATGTTCTTATGTAAATAAAAATATAGGTAATTTATGATTTGGATGTTAGATATGAATAAAACTGTACTTCACTATTATTATATTATCCTTAATTTTTGGGAAACCGCATTGGATATCTATACTATTAAAAGGAATACTCTGAAAAAAGCGCTACAGTACCTACTATAGGTAGACCTCGAAAATAGTTTTTGTATCAGTATATGTGTTTATAGTGAAGGGATTGGGAACTCTACCTATCAATGGGGGCAGATGTTTTAAGCCTTAACAAGAGATAAATGCAAGGGTGATAAAGAGATAAATGTCCAGCCAATCAGCTCCTCACTGACTTTTTTCAAACACAGACTGTAACATGGCAGTTAGCAGGTGATTGGCTGGATGTTTATCTCTCCTTATCACCCTTGGATTTATCTCTTGTTAAAGCTTAATACATCTGCCCCAATGTTTTATTTGGCGCACTTTCAGTTGTAGTCACTGTTCTTGTTTGTATGTACTATGTATGCAAAGGGCCGTCCAGTGCCCTCCTGTGGTCAGACTCATTCTTACCGCAAGCAGCAGCATCATGCTTGTGCCTAGCCATGGCCCACTCATTGGAGAGTACTCACCATGCGATCTTATGAATTGTGGGTGCATGCACACCCAAGGTTGTTCTTATCAAGGCAAATGTGTCAGGTTTGCTGCAATAAGCATTTAACCTGAGAAGGGACACATCTGTATGTCCTCTTTATATGTATCTTTACAATTTTTCATGGCTTGAAAATGTGAAAAGAGCTAAAGGGTGACAGGAAGAGAGTCAGTGGGTGACAGGGAGAGAGAGTGGTGACGGAGAGAGTCAGTGGATCACAGGAGAGAGAGGGAGGTGACAGGGAGAGAGTCAGCAGGTGACAGGAGAGAGAGAGAGGTGACAGGGAGAGAGTCAGCGTGTCACAGGAGAGAGAGGTGACAGCCAGGGAGAGTCACTGGGTGACAAATAGTGCATTTAATACCGACCCACCAACCCTCCACAGAAAAAAAGAAATATAACATTGTTAACATGGCACTACCCCGAAGCACACATTGTGGATATGACAATATACCCCCACAGGCATTGTTATCATGGTACTATCCCCAGTGACATGTCACTAACACTCCCAGTATGGCATTACTCTCCTTCTCCCCCCCCCCCTTTTTATTAGCAGCAGAACTGACCTGAGGCATTGCTGAGTAGCTGCTCCTCTGTGTGCAGGTGGTGTGGGATCTGCTGCAGGCTTCTTCACTGTCCGGGCTGCTCCTCTAATGCCTGCTCGTCCCTTCAGCGTGTACAATCATGTGACTTCCTCTTCTTGTATCAGCAGGTAGCAGCACACTAGAGATGGGCAAAGTGACTCACTAAAGAGAGTGGTGGTCAATTGATCGCTCAGTGGGAAGAGCTGTTCTTCTGAATTGCTCACTAGCTCACTTTGAATAAAAATAATGGTTATTTACGGTTTGCGTGTACAAAGTGTGGTGTCTTGTCGTTATATTTACATTTCTTCTGATTCTAGTAATGTAAAGTGAATTTCGGACATTAATCTCACAGGTGGTTATTTTCACTTATTTTTCCATTTATCCTGACACTTTTTTTAAGCAATGCAATACTCTCCAGAGTGAGTACATCTCAGCTGCCACAGGTGGCAGTGCTGAGCTTAGACATGGTGTAAAGTGGACTCTGCAAAACTGGATGAACTACATTGCCCTGATGACTCATGAGTCCTTGCAAGTAGTTCAGTTCAGTAGTTCAGTGAGTTCAGCAGTTCAGTAGTTCACTGATTCATACAGATCACTTACTCATACAACCCTGAGTCAGTCAGTACAGTTCCTCTAAGCTACCATGTGTGGCGCTGCTGTGCACAGGTCAATGCATTGTATGAAAATAAAACAACATATTAACAAAAGGCGTCCAAGAAGAACTGAAGAATGACCATTCACCTTTTAGTGAGCAACAGCAAGACTAGCTGCTATCAGGAAGAGACAGGAGCCTTACCATGAAGTGGGAGATTGTGAGCTTAGGAAGTGCAGTACTGGTTCTATTACAGATGGAGCAGGGCTCTTCTTTGGCTGGCGCTCGCCAGACCCCTTGCACTGGCGAGCGCCGGCGAGAGAGACTGGGACGCGCGTCCCAGTATCGCAGCGGCTGGGCAGCGACTCCCTGCCCGTCTCCGCATCGGGGAGATGCTGCCCAGTTCCCTGGGGGTCTGGTGGCGAGGGGGACCGGTGGAGATGGCGGGGGAGGCATCGGGGACCCCTACCAAGCTTCGTTGCTACGGAGCGCGCAGGCGTCTTGTGCGCTAGAGCCCCCTAGTGTTTGTGTATTTAGTTATTATGATATGTTTATCTTTTTCCTGACAACTTATCTTATCTAAATGTTTGAAAAAGCCTATAATATAGACCATCTGTACTGTTAAATATTAATATTCTATGTCATACAGTATCAAGTGTATAAAAAGACCAATTTTCAGGGCTGTTACCACTCCCCCAGACCCATAGTTACTCCAATGCGCTGCAGAGTGGGAGATTTTGGATTACATTTCGAATCCCCCCCCCCTCTCTAAAAATTCTGCGTTTGCCACTGCAGCCCTGTATATAGCCTTACTTGAGTGGTACTACATGCATTCGCTAGATAACTTGCTGTAAAGAAATCTGTAATTATGTTAACTATGTACTGTATATAACTCAATATTCCAGGTCTTTGTGGAAATTTCAACAACATACAGACTGATGATTTTAAGTCCATGAGTGGTGTGATTGAGGGCACTGCTGCTGCTTTTGTTAACACCTGGAAGTCATCAGCTATTTGTCCAAATGTTCAAAACATCTTTGATGACCCCTGCAGTATTAGTGTGGAGAATGGTAGGTATCTACAGGCTTAGAAATGTTCCATAATGTAAAATTTCAAACTCTAAATATGCCTCCTTATTAAAGTACTACAATAATTATTCCCCATCATGATGTTTGTGGGACTGTGCATCGTCTATTATGTGCAGGCCTCTATTTGCAAATGGCCTCCGCAACTTGCATAGTCACCAATCCATTTGCATACATCGGGGCGGGTTGGGGGCGGACAGTGGCAGGGACTGGGGTCCCCATGAAGGATTCGGTATGGAATCCCAGCGGTCAGAATCCCGGCGTTCAAAATCCAGACGCCGGAATCCCGACCGCCTAAATCCCGACAAGGTGTGGACTTGGATCGCCCCCCCCTTGCGGGCTCGCTGTACTCGCCACGCAGCGGGCCCGGTGCCTCGCTATGCTCGGCACCCTAATTTAATCTCCCTCTATTGGTGTCGTGGACACCCACAGAGGGATAAAGTTTCAGGATTTGGCGGTCGAGATTCGGCGGTCGGGATTCCGGCGTTGGGATTTTGAACGCCGGTATTCCGACCGCCTGGAAATTGACCGCATCCCTGCATGAAAACATTGGGTGTTCCCATGGCTACGCAGGTAGCACAATGCCTGCCAGGGTCGGGCAGCTGACATCAGTTCCCACTGACTTCTATCTGTGAAGGGGACCATCGAATGATTTCTCCTGCAGTGGAGGCTTCAATACACATCCCCTCGCATGGTACCGAGGGGAATCTGGGATGGACGGGTCGGTATTTGGCAGGGCAGAGGGCGGCGTCTCTGGTGCTCAATAAGCTGCGAGCCTTGCAGCTCACCAAGCAAACCAGAATCATTCCCACTTTCCCAGTTATTTCATCTTATATGTTCTGTTTTATGTGCTTGTATATACTGTTTTAGGTTTTGTGTATGTTCTATATATTATTTTTAATGCGTAAATGAAATGATTTTTGTTAAAATCTAGGTTTCCTTAATATTAATTGGAGAGCATGCACTAATCCTTAATTAACTGTCAAAATAGTTTGTTTATTTTTGTACACCTAGCGCAGTAATATCTGTGATATCTGTCATAATGCTACATTTTTGTGTTGTGTAAATAATAATATTTTTGACCTACGGCATAAATACAGATGGAGCCTCTCTCTTCTTTGCCTGGCGCTCGCCAGAACATCCCCGCTGGCCAAGAGGGGCTCCATCAGACTGGGACGCACGTGCATCTCACGTGCACAAGTGTCCCAGTCTCTCAGCGGCTGGGCGGCGGGATCCTGCCCATCTCCCTGAAGCGGGTTCAGGGTGGCGGTGGGGAACGTCGATGGCGGCGGGAGAGGCAATGGACAGTGGTGGGGTGCTACGTCTCACAGGGCGTGCGAGCGTCTCGTGCGCACTGCACCCCCTGGCGATGGTTGGGGGGGGCTGCCGATAGATACGACAGCCCCTGCAAAGACAAGAAGAGCTCCATCTGTAGGTGGTTTTTTTTATCCTACATAAAGGTGCCAGAAAGTCCAGGGTCAACTAATAAGCCTGACCTACAGGCAGACCGGTGAGCTGGCATATTGTGAAGAGCTAACCAGCGGCGGCTTTTACCTCTGGGGAGGAGGGGGCTGCCGCGATGCCGCCCCCAACCCCAAAGCCACCGCTGCTGCTGGTCCCCGCCCACTGTAGGTCCCCGCCACTGCCGCCAGTCCCGCTGCAGGACCAATATATGTGCAGTAGCTTCATCGGTACTGCGCATGCGCTGGCCCCAACCTCTAGGGGTTGCTTCGGTAGCAGCCCACAGATGAATATTCAGGGTCCCAGGTTGGCACATACTAAGTAACGTCCTCCGTAATGTGCATGCGCAAAACCCATTTTATGGGCTGCTGGGCTGCAGCCCACATAGAGACATCATGGAGGGAGGGAATACCTTCCAATGGGACTGCGTTGGGTAACGGTCAGGTTCTGTGCAACTTTGCTTGGTATACAGTCATTAGGTTGATCCTATTTAGGTCGACATGCATTGGGTCAACCACTGAATGTCAACATGCATTAGGTCAACCACTGAAGGTCGACATGACTTATGTCGACATATGACATAGGTCGACATGGCTAAGGCTTACAGGGTTGGAAGGTCGACACAAGCTTTAGGTCGACTATGGGAAGGTCGACGGTCAAAAGCTCAACATGAGTTTTTCCACTTTTTTTGAGCTGACGTGTGCCGACAGGCGGTATGTCATACCCTACCATCCACTATGGCATGGGGGGAGAATAAAATAGTCTGCCGAGAGCAGCGGCCATGTGAGGGGGCGTGATACACATTGACGGTGTCCATGTCGACTATGTCTATTTTCAGGACATAAAAGAAAAGTGAAACCCTAATGTCGACCTTCCAATTGTCGACCTAATGCATGCATCGACTTCCCAACCCTGTGGTTGACACATATACTAAACATGTATTCAGGGCCGGTGCAAGGCACCGGAGCGCCCCAGGCAAGTCAGGGTGGGGGCACCCCGGTGCCGGGGGGGGGGGGGGTACCTGTCCTGTGGCGCTGTGTATTTAAAGCTGGCGGTGGCAGAGAGGGGTCCCTGCAGTCAACGAACGCTATCCGCCGGGCTATGTGGAAGCGCTTCTGTTGTGAAAACACTGGGCGCACGCTGATTGGCTGAATCTCAGCCAATCAGCATGTGGACAGTGTTTTCACAACAGAAGCGCTTCCGCATAGCCCGGCGGATAGCGCTCGTTATTTCTTATTGACTGCAGGGACCCCTCGCTGCCTCTGCCGCCTGCTTTAAATACACAGCGCCGCAGGACAGGTACCCCTGCGGCACGGGGGACAAAATGCGGCCCTGCATGTATTAAAGATATATTGAATCGGCACAATCTCAGTTGTGCAAATAAATGTATTGCTTCATGTATCAAGTCAACTATATTTTCATTTCTCCACTCAGAGGAGTATGCCAAACACTGGTGTGCATACATTACTGATCCTGCGGGGATCATGAATCCGTGTCACAGTACAGTGGATCCAAACATCTATTACAAGGTATTTTATGTTTTAGTTTGTCAGTTGCTGACTGTTAATAAATTGTCTGCTTATTTATGCTTTAGCACTGATGGTTTCGTAGTGAAGCAAATATACAGATGTCCTTTATATCACTATATTTATTTGCTCTAAATTTGAGAGTAAGGACCTTATTCTGGTTGACTCGCAAGGCTGCGAGTCCCGCAGGCGGCACTTGCTGCCCGCACGGCCGCCCGCCCCTCGCACACCACGATCCCCTGCAGGACTGCGAATGGATGATTGGCATAATCCTTTCTGGGTGCGGGGGAGAAATCGTTTGATGGACCTCTGTGGTGTCTCAGATCTCTGAGCGCCCTGTGCACCAAGCGCAGGTAGCTGATATGCACTGACATCCCGCGTCACCGGGCCATAACCATGGAAATTCCCAGCATTTTCATGGGAACGCCCTTAAAACACTGGGCATTCCCATGGGCTATGCCCCCCGTTGCCTCCCCACGCCCCCACTGCAAGGTGGGATCGACACGTGAACAAGCGTCTCACACCAAGCCTCAAATTGTTCATTAAAATGTGTCTATATTTAGACACGTTTTGCTTCCACTTTACTTGAGCACATAATCTGGGGTGCGAAAAGAACGCCCGGTCAGTCAGTCACACACTCTGCACTCTGGACCAGTGGTCGAAGTGGAAATTTTGAAGTGGGGGTATGGAAAAGCTAAGAATGTTGTTCAGCGTGCACGCTCCAGAAATGGGGCGTGGCCACATAAAAAAGGTGCATGGCCATACAAAGCT
This sequence comes from Crinia signifera, assembly GCF_055691185.1. Taxonomy (NCBI): domain Eukaryota; kingdom Metazoa; phylum Chordata; class Amphibia; order Anura; family Myobatrachidae; genus Crinia; species Crinia signifera. The sequence continues at coordinate 84,821,632 of NC_139227.1, read as the reverse complement.
AAAGGATTGGCTTCATCACAATAGGGGTGTGGCCATGATTGCCACATACCATAATACCCGATGCACATGATGCCACACACTGTAATGCCCATTACATATTATGCCACACGCCATAATTCCCATTACACATGACGCAACACACAATGCCCATTACATATTATACCACACACTGTAATGCCCATTACACATGATGCAACACACCATAATGCCCATTACACATGATGCAACACACCATATTGCCCATTATACATTTTGTCCCCCATATTTTGGGAACCAGACCTGGCCTTGGAGCCTGGGGCTGGTTTTTAAAAATCAGTCCTATGTCAGTGGCAGTGGCATGCGGTGGGGTGAGGCAGGTGAGGCACAGCCTTTCCTGTCATACCAGTGTATACAGATGGGGCAGGTCCCATCCTGGCTGGCGGATCGCCAGAACGTCTGCGCTGGCGACCCGCCAGCAGCCGCGCCAGCGATTACACTGAGACGCGCGTGCGTCTCACGCGCACGCGCGTCTCAGTCTCCGTCGCCAGCGCGACAGAAACCCTGTCCGTCTCCGCCTCAGGGAGACGGACAGGGTTAGGGGGGGTTAGGGGGGGATGCGGGCAGGCGGCGGGGACCCCGGGTTACCGCCGGCAAGCCGGCGGGGACCCGGGGGAACGGATGGAAGCGCCGTCGGAAGGGGACGCGCGCGCCTCTCGTGCGCGCGCGTCCCCTTCTCACCATCGCCATGGCGCTGGCGGGGGATGGCGGCTGGCGACGCCAGCGCCATCCCCTGCCAAGATGGGACCTACCCCATCTGTATGCCGTAGTTTTGAATTTATAAAGTATGTCAAAAATACAAAGAATATATTTAAAAAATCTTATTTTTATTATTCTAATAATTTTTAGAGTCAAAACTCTGGAGTAAAAAGTCTATGGCAGGTGAGGCAGTGCCTCACCTGGCTACCTTTTCTGCGCATCTCTTATCAAAACTCAGCGAATCTCCAGCAGTATATAGTGCTTCACATGTGTATTATGCCGGCATGTACCCAGGGCTGCCAAGAGAAATCCTGGGCCCCGGTACATCAACTTTCCAGGGCCCCCATGGGGGTGTGTGTAGGGTTACCACCTTTTTGTTGAAAGATTCCCGGAGAGTGGCCCACCCCTTGACACGCCCCCAGCCCCACCCCTTGATCCACCCCAGCCCCGCCCCTTGACCTGTCTTATCATGTTTTTTAACCTTGTCTTCCATTCTATTATTGATTTTGCACACCGTAATGCCCCTTACATGTTATAACACACACTGTGATGCCCATTACACGTTAAGCCACACCGCAATGCCCATCTCACGTTACGCCACACAACGTGATGCCCATTACACATGCCAGGACTCGACAATTTTTTTTAAAATCGAACCAAGATGAAAGTGTAATGTCAGACAAACTAAAACCAGGGAAAGTGCGCACCAAGGGCGCACCAAATATTTCCACTGTAATGCCTATTATGTCACAAACCCATTACATATTATACCACATGCCATAATGCTAATTACACATTATGCCACACACTGTAATGCCCATTACACATGCCACACACCATAATATCTATTATATATTACATCACATTCCATAATGCCCATTACACATTGTGCACACAGACACACACAGTGATGCCCATTAAAAGTTACTTCACACAGTGATGCCCATTACACTTTACATCACACACCATGATGCCCATAACACATTACATCACACACACCGTGATGCCCATTACATGTTATGTCACACACCGTGTTGCCCATTATATGTTAGGCCACACACTGTGATGCCCATTATATGTTACATGACACACCATGATGCCCATTACAAGTTACATCACACACTGTGATGCCCACTAAACGTTACGCCACACATTGTGATGCCCATTACATGTTACGTCGCACACTGTGATGCCCTATACACGTTACATCACACACTGTGCTGAACCACTGCACTGCACTCAATAATCTCAGGTGGCGCGGTGGCGCGGCTTCACGATTCCGTGGGCTTCCGATGGGCAAGGCGGCGGCCGTGGTGATGACATGGATTGTGTGAACGCCAAATCTTAATCCCCTAAATAACAATACTGGCAGTCGAACTTGAGTGTGCCCTAACTTCCTGCTGTGCAAGATACCGAAAGTACGGTGCAGAGCACTTCCGGTAGGACAGATCCAGTGGGGGTATTTATATGGGTAAGTGAATGTCTTTTTGTGTGTATTTTTATGATGTATCGCCCTGAGGATGGGGGAGAACCTGAAAGCGCTAGGCGCTGATAGTCACTTCTGCATAATTGCTTATGTGTCCCATTCATTGCATTATATATATATATATATATATATATATAGATAGGACCAAGGCATAGGCACTCACGGGACTTTTCAAAGAATAATGCAACAAGACAAAGCTTGATTCTTAATTTTGTCTTGTTGCATTATTCTTTGAAAAGTCCCGTGAGTGCCTATGCCTTGGTCCTATCTACATTTCTGCGTGGATATTGCCCCGTTGAACTGTGTGCACCTGGGCATATAAGTTATATCACAGTTTGGGAGTGCCGATCTCTTGTACTATATATATATATATATATATATATATAAATATAAATATATATATATATATATATATATATATATATATATATATATATATAGTGGAGTCACTCACCAGTCAAGATCTTGACAAAGGTTCCAAAGGACTGGCATCTGTGAATTTACATGGAAAGCATCTCTACATATATAAGCCAGGCAGGGCAGAAAAAAAAATGAACTTACAGGACAGGACTCGGTCAGATTCAGGAGCTCCTGTGGTTCCAGCCTCCCCACTGCACCGTCCCCACCCTGACTTCCCCCTCTCACGGCATGTGCTGTGCAAGGCAGGCAACCTCAGCTGCTGCAGTCTGCAGACACACAGACTCGCGAGATAATGAAAGCACCATCTCGCGAGTTTGTCTCTACAGACGCTCCGCAGCGGTGGACGCCGGCCTCTACCGCTGACACTGCAGACAGCACTGCAGTCAAAGTGAGTGAGAGTGACACAAGCTGCCGCTCCTGAGCCGCTCTCCCTGGCGCCCGGAAAGCTGCCGCCCAACACCCCCCCCCCCCCTCGGCGACGGCGGGGGCACCCGTTTTCCCGCAACACCGCTGCCTGTAAAAGATTTTTAAAAAGGAATTTGTCTGTGTGTCCCCGGACCCGGGCCCCCCTGACAGGCCCGGGCCCAGGTAAAATGTACCTGCCCCCCCTGCCTCTCGGCGGCCCTGCATGTACCCCTGGGCTCATACTGTATATTGTGTGCATATCTGTCTCTGGTAGTTGCCAGGGACTCTTTTGCCATTTACCTCACCGCACGTCCCTGGTCAGTGGTTACCTGATTTTTTAATACCAGCCCTGGCTCTTTCAGCCTGGAGCTGGTTACGGCCGTGAGGGGGGACCCCACGCCGTTTTTTTTTATTTTTTTATTTACACACTAAAGTCTGCACGGATCTGACTGATCCGTTCAGGCTTCTGCCAAATACGCCAGGAAAATGAATTGTATTTTCCTGGCATATTTGGCCGGCAATTAGCAGCCGTTTTACATGAAGTAGCGGCTGTATTTCAATACGGCAGCTTAGTAAATTAGGAATCACCATTCTTTTGAATGGTGATTCCTATTTGTATTTTCTGATGGCGCAAACATTCATATTTGTAAATACAAACATGAATGTGCCAAAAATACGAATACGAATATATGTGTATTTTTGGCATAGTAAATGCCAAAAATACGAATACAAATATGTGTATTTTTGGCATAGTAAATGCCAAAAATAGGAATACGCCTAAAATTTTTTTATTTTACAATGAAAATACGATTTTTGGGGAGGCGTATTTGCCTTAGTAAATTTCCCCCAGAATGGAGAGTAAAACACTTTGTAAACTTTTACCTTTCGTTCAGTATTTATTATTTGCTATTCTGTACTGATGCATGGGTTCTGTTCTGCCTGGAGTTTGAGTGTTAAATACTTGGCAGTATCCCATAATAAACAGCTTTGATCTAGTGCAAAAGAAACAATAGGCAATAAGTAATGGTCAGAACGATTTATTTAGCATACTGCACATTTGCACTTTGTTAAACAAAAAAACAAAAAAGATCCAATCTCATTTAAAAAAAAGTCCTTGTTTGGTGTAAATATGTATGCTGTATGCTTTTCTGAACAGCTTACATTAATAATTTACAGACAAACTTGTTTTTGTAGATTCAACCTACAAGAAACCCATTTTAATCTCTTCCTATATGACCTACAGATGGAGCAGCTGCCGTTGGAGCTGCTCCTGACAATAGAATCGCCAACCGCCGCCATCCGCCAGAAGGGGGTGCGTGCATGACACACTTGCATGCCCCATTCCAACGGAACCCTCCGCTGCCCGTAGCTCCCCGCACTCCCCCTTAACCCTGCCTGTCTCCCTGAAGCGGAGTGGCTGGACTGAAAAGGGGAAGAGCTAAGGGGTGGGTGTGACCTTATGTGGAGGGGCGTGGCCTGGTGTCTGGGCAGCCCCTGACTCCCTGCACTCCTTCCATCCCTCCCCCTCCCTGGACTGAAGAGATGCTGTGCACACTATTATATGCTGGGCCGGTGCCAGACACCGGAGCGCCCCAGGCGGGTGGGGGGCGCTCCGGCGCTCACCTGCTCCCCCGCTCAGCTGCTCCACACGGGGGGGTCAGCTGCTCCCCAGGGGGTGTGTGTGAGTGCTGGGTATTCATCCGCTTCACACAGGGGGGTCCGGGTATTGCGGTGGCTGGCTGCTCCACACAAGGGGTGTCCGGGTATTGCGGCGGTAGATCGTTCCACACAGGGGGGGGGGTGCTGGGAATTGCGTCGGCAGGCCGCTCCACACAGGGGGGGGGTCCGGGTATTGCGGCGGTAGATCGTTCCACACAGGGGGGGGGGGTGCTGGTTATTGCGTCGGCAGGCCGCTCCACACAGGGAGGGGGGTGTCCGGATATTGCGGCAGCAGGCCGCTCCACACAGGGGGGGGGGGGTGCTGGGTATTGTGCCGGAAGTTGGCGTGTCTTTCCACAGGGAAGGGGGGTTGTCAGGGGCGGGGGTGACGGGGCATGCAGCCAGTGCCGCTAAGTATTTCCAGGGGTGGGGAACAGGTGATGTGGCGCCGGCCGCCTAGTCGCTCCAGAGGGGGGGGTGCGGACGCTCACTGTCACCACTCACCTCCATCCAGGGGGGACCTTCTCCAAATTGCCGCCCTCCAGTGATTATATGGTGACTAAACTCGTCTAGCTCTGAAAATACATATACTGGTCTCTGGGGAGAGGCTAGCAGCTGCAGACCCCCCATGTGAAGGCATTGAGGGCTTAGGCTGTGAGGCCACACCCCTACCCATAAGGCCACACCCAGTTTGGATCCTTGCATCAAATGCAGGCTACTCGCAGTGAGTTGGATTAACTTTCAGCAGGTGGATTGGTCTTGATAATGAATAAGTCCATGCTGAAGAGTGAAGAATAAGCTAAATACAGCCGTGTTTGCAATACCATACTGTCTACAGGAACTAAAATGTACTGAATGTGTCATTTACTTTCAGAATTGCCTGTTGGACACCTGCAGCTGTGAGAAAAGTGAAGACTGTATGTGTGCCGCCATTTACTCTTATGTCAAAATTTGTGCTGCTAAAGGAATTATTCTAACAGACTGGCTCGGCGTAGTTTGCAGTGAGTACAGATGTTTTATATGTTTATAAACTGCATATACTGTATACAGTACTGTATGTCACCAGGTCTACAACACAAGCATAGGTTGTCATAGAAAAGGTTAACATGAGTTTTTCATGTTTTTTATTTTTATAAGGTGGTTTTTCATAGTTTACTCATACCTCCCAACTTTTGAAAAGTGGTAGTCGCCCCCCCATGCCGAAAGGCTTGCACCCAAAATTTTGGGGCATGACCTGGCGACAAGGCAGCGTCACCTACAAATTGCATCACTCCCATGAGGCCACTCCCCATTTTGCAACTGTGAGCATGGCCCCACTGACTGCTGGAATAGTTTCCATTCACGGGTTACAGGGGGGACTCCCAACTACCCCGCCACGGGCCACTGCTGGTCCTGGGCAGGATGCAGGAATGTAGCATAACAATTGGACATTCTTGCAAAAATCGGGACAGTTGGGAGGTATGCTTTACTATTCAAGGGGGGCAAAGAGTGAGAATATAAGAGTGCCCAAAGCATGGTGAGCATTGGCAGCCATGTAAGGGAAAGGGTTTCACTCTGGCACAGCTGATCGCTGGGCTACAAAGATTTGAATCCCAGTGATCAGGTCTGAATTAGCCCCAATGAGTCATACAAGCAGGTATGCAAAGTGTCCGCTTACATCCCAACTGTCCTGATTACAGTGGGACAATGCCTCTATTCGGAGACTGTCTGTCCCACGTATGACCATGTACCGCAGATCGGAGGGAAATTGGGTGGAGCCAGAGACCACTGCTGCTCGGCTCTGGAGCACAGCGGTGATCGCTGAAGAGATGCCGTGAGCCTGTGGGATGCAGTCAAAATCCCGATGGTCAAAATCCCGACAGGGTCAAAATCCCGAATGGGTCAAAATACCGACAAGGACAAAATTCAGACATGGACAAAATCTAGACATTTAAAATCCCGACAGGGTCAAAATCCCGACATTTAAAATCCCGACAGGGTCAAAATCCCGACATATAGAATGTACAAGTGAAACAGTCTACATGCCTTTCGGTCGACAGGTGCAAGGTCGACATGGGTTTTTTCACTGTTTTTTGAACCGACATGTGCCGACAGGTGGTATTTTATGCCCTACCATATACTACGGCGTGGTGGGAGAATAAAATAGTGTGCCGAGCGCAGCGAGGCACCGTGTCCGAAGCATGGCGAGCGATGCGAGGGGCTGCGGTTCACTTGCAACGGTGTCCATGTCGACTGTGTCGACATTCGGGTCAAAAAACAGTGAAAAAACCCATGTCGACCTTGCACCTGTCGACTGAAAGGCATGTAGACTGTTTCACCTGTACATTCTATATGTCGGGATTTTGACCCTGTCAGGATTTTAAATGTCGAGATTTTGTCCATGTCGGGATTTTGACCCTGTCGGGATTTTGACCCTGTCGGGATTTTGACCCTGTCGGGATTTTGACCGTCGGGATTTCATACCGAATCCGAGCCTGCGCACAGCATCTATTCAGTACAGGGAAGAGAGAGGGCAGGAAGTGGGCTGGGGACTGCCTAGTCGCTAGAAGAGTTGTGGGCACACCCCCGAAAATTTTAAAAATGGGTGTTGCTGCACTAGGCCACGCCCCCTTTGCTCAAGGTCCGTCCACTCTCCCCTCAGCCCCGCCCCCTTTTTCGCATCTTCGGTGTGGCAGGTCCTAATTTAAACATCAGAAATATTGGGTGGTATGTGTCAGGTTTGTGTCAGGTTTGTGCTACTTCTCTCCCACACAGATCACCTAATACCTCGAGTAAGATTATTAAGGTTTTCTGAGTTGTATTCCTAGCTTGTTTTGAAACGCCATAAAAAAACAGGTTGCTTTGCCTTAACACTAATTAAGTGCCAGTAAATTTCAGTGTATAAGATTTTAGTAATAATGTTAGCATAACAGACAGAAACTGCGTCCAAACTTGCTTATATACATTCAGCGGTGTAGCTAGGTGCCATGGTTACTAGAGCTCCCCTCCCCCATCCCCCAAACTCCATGGCTACAGCCAGAGCTTGGGACAGTGATGTTGGTTACGATGACGCTACTGCAGCCAAGGAGGAGGGAGTGTAGCAGGGGAGGAGTGTCCTCCTGATTTCTGCGCTGCCCGGCCGGCTCGATATCACAGCCGACTGAGCCGGCTCGAGCAGCAGCAGCTTCAGTCAAGGAGGAGTCGGACATGGGGAAGAAGACCGTGACGTCACGTGACGTCATCGGTTTCCTGGCAGCAGGGTTAGCAGCCAGGCGCCTTCGGCGCCTGGAGCGTGTGCTCCACTGGCTCTGCCCTCCTTATGCCTCTGTATACATCCCTTTAAAATATGTTACTCTAAATTTTGTTTACTTTCTATTTTTACAGGCAAGTATTCAGTCACCTGTCCCAATAATCAGATCTTTAGTTACACAATAACTTCATGTCAACCCACTTGTCGTTCACTTAGTGAACAAGACAACACCTGCAAAATCCACTTTGATCCAGTGCTTGGCTGCAAATGTAAGCAAGGATATTATTTGACCGATGATGATATATGTATTCCTCTTTCTGCCTGCCCATGTTATTATGAAGGCATTGAGATACCTGCAGATCAATCTACAAACATTGATGGAATTTTGTGGTGAGTAGTAGTAGTAGAGTACCAAACTTAACAAGTAGAGACAGTGGGCCTGATTCAAACATGGCTCGTTAAGCAGCATACATACGTAGCTCAGTGAGCCCATAAACGTCACCCGCCGGAGGCCGAACGGCTGCCCCCACTGCCGAATCCCCTCAGTACCATGTGAGGGGATGTGCGCAAACACATCCCCTAGCATGCAGACGAAGGGGAGAGAGATCATTCTTTAGTCGCCGACTGTCTAAACTGACTTTTATTTCCATTGAAGCCCGCCAAAGATGGAACAGGGCACTGATGTCATGTGACGCTAGCCGCCCACCCCGAGCAGGGAACACCATGCCTGCATTCCCAGGGGATGCACATAAAATGCTGGGTGTTCCCCTCCAGTCGTAACCCCTGCTTACCCCTGCTTACCCCCTCCCCTACCCATGAGCATGCCTCAGGGGGCATGTACATGCGCAAATATGAGCATGTACATGTGGAGAACCCCCCATCACCGAAACAGGGCCAAATTCAACCCCTTCCAGTCCATACTGAATCACCCCTTACAAAAGCTAAGATGCACATAAAACCGTTAGCAGGGACAGGGCATCGCACGGCACTCCAAGGACTTCAATCAAAACAGGTGATAAACTGTGTTTATTGCAACGTTTCGGGACGCTCCGGCCCAGTTGTCAGGCTAACAGTGAACCTGACGACGGGGCCGGAGCGTCCCAAAATGTTGTAATAAACACAGTTTTTCACCCATTTTGAGTGAAGTCTGTGGAGTGCCATGTGATGCCCTGTCCCTGCTAAGGGTTTTATGTGCATCTCAGCTTTCTACATTCCTCTATGTAAAGGCACCGGGGCGGTTGCTTATTTGATATAGGAGTGCCGGATCTACCAGCTCCTGCATACAACAGCCACCATACTGTCACCTGAGGCACTGTCTTTAACTGTTTCACCTGCTACCTCCTTATGGATTATCTGCACTGGAGCGCCACTGACAAAATCCAGTATATATATGTGTATATAAATATATATATTCATCTTTATGAGGTGATGTACTACCACTGACCACTAGAGGAATCTCGATGGAAAAAATTACTCCTTTGTATGCTAAAAGATGTCATAACAGAAAATGAAAGCAATTTTTGCAGAGGCACTTATCGGTTTCAAACTTGCAAGATATGGAGATAGGGAGCTGTGAAGATGGAGACTGGGGGTAGAAATATATAGAGACGGAGGGTGGGGTGGAAAGTTTGTGGTTTAAAAACAGTCACAGCTCAAAGTAAAAGTCAAAACTGTCACAGCTTAAAGTGAACGTACATTGCAGAAGTCTTGACTCTTTGATAAAGTGGGATTCTGTTTCCGTCAGTGCCCTGTAATGAAAAGCAATTGGTCTTTACTTTTGAAGGCAGACTGCACCCAGTCCTTGCTTTGAGTCATCAGATGAGATTTCAACTGGCAAGTAACATTGAAGCATTGCAGTACAGGGGGACTGGTGAGCATGGTCTTCAAATTGAGCACTGCGGCATGGGGTGGTATCAACCAACACCTCTCTGTATCTTAGTGTAGAAGTTGTCGCAGGGGTGTAGTGATCTCACTAAAATTGGGGATGATTTTTGACAGGAGATTAGTCATTCATAAGAAACATTGGAGACCCGATTCATAGCTGCTCGCTAGACTGTGTATATTAGCGAGAAGGTTACATTACCCCGCCGAGCGCAAGCCCCCACCGTAGACGGATCCCCCTGCTACGCTACGAGTGAATGTGTACACTTGCACATCCGTTACTCGCCATCGAACGATTATTCCTCTGTTCACTATAAAAGGCCAGGACTCCCTTTTTAGCTGAACAGGGTTGGCTGAATTGAAGGCAGGCACTGACATCATGTAACCTCAATCCGCTCGCCCCGAGCAGGCATCGGCACCCCTGTAATTGCCGGGATCCACCTAGCATTTTTAAGAGTGCCCACCATTTTTGCAGGCAAACACATAAAACGCTGGGTGCCCACCCCAGAATGCCCCCTGCCTGTCATTCAGGCAGCAAGCGCCCCCCGCCAAATGAAAAATTCACCATAGGTGCCTGTTGCGGGGGTTTGCACATGCACATTTTCACACATGGACATGTGCAGACCCCCACCATCGAGGATGGGGCTGAATTTGGACCTCTGCAAACAAGTCTGAATCAGCCCCTAAGTTTGTCCACCGGCAGGGGCATGTGCTGGTCGTGGATGTGACCCACGTACAGAACTTTAGCCACTCTGAATCTGCACTTATCTGGGCTGAGCTTTACGTTGATTGCTCACTTTCTTTCCAAAACCTGGCGAAGACGCTCATCATGCTCTTGCATATTATATACTCCTTGACTGCCAAATTATTGGGTGCTCCCTGTCTGCTCTATAATTGGGTGCTGCCACTGTCCTCTCTTTAATTTGGTGCTGTCTGCTCACACAGTGCAGCATTGCCCAAAACAAATATGGCCGTCGCATATGTGCATTTAATATATTCATATATGCGGCGCCCATATTTGTTTTGGGCAATGCTGCCGTTTGTGACCAGGCTGGGCTCCGGCCGCTTCAAATGAAGGTAAGCGGCCCTGCCAGAGTGAAATCTGGTCTGGCCCACCGGGAAACAGCCCGGTTTCCCGGTAGGCCAATCCGCCCCTGATAGAGGGCATGTAAAATCCAAGAAGCTAAAATGAATAACCCCCCAAAAATAATAATTATCTGATGAGATACATAGAATTGACAATATGCCATTAATGACACAAAGTGGCAAGGAAAGGCTAAGGTCTGGGCCTATGTTTATGACTAGTAGTTCAGCTTCTCATGCAGATGGAGGCTCTCACCCCTCTCAAAAAAAAAATTAAGGTGGCTAAAGCACAGGAAATAACCCTACGGAGAGTTGGGATGTCTATACCTGACCTTCCCAACATTGGATGGGAAGAGGCTACTTCCTCCATTTGCACACCCTCTACAAGTGCTGGGAGGAGCACCACCAGTCCGGTTGCTGATATTGACATTGAGGATGTCACTGTTAAAGTACACCAGGATAAGGATATTGGTGTAGCTGGCATTGAGGAGGAAGTTGATGAGGAGGATTCTGATGGGGATGTGGTTTGTAAGGCACAGGTACAGTATAGACAGTTGTTGGCCGTGGGATGAAAAAGCTCATTGTCATGCCTGGGCAGAAAACCAAAAAAATCCTTCTCTTTGGTCTAGTATTATTTCTACCCAAATCTGGACAACACATGTCTTGCCACATGTAATCTGTGTAACAGCGTAATACTGCTAATAGGGATAAGGATGCTTACCACCTAGGAACATCCTCCCTTATACATCACCTGCAGCACATTCATCATAAGCCATTATCAATTTCATAAACTTTGGCAAAGAGTATAAGCAATCCAGTGACAACTCAATTGCTTTTTTCCTGTTGTATCCAAGGCCCTACAATCCACAGCACCAACTCACTCATTGCCAATTTCCTCCTCGATCAGGATCAGAAGTAGTCCTGCAGGCCATGTCACTGGCAAGACTGACTCCTCTCCTACCAGGGATTCCTCCAGAGGATCCTTGAGTGATACGCCTACTGCTGCCACTGTTGCTATTTCTGCTGTGAGTCGACTGTCATCCCAGAGTGGAAGACCACTTCTACTACTTTAACTAAGTTATTGACTGTTCAGCAGTCCATTGCAAGGAAGATGAAGTATGACAGCAGTTACCCTTTTTCAAAGCAGATTACTAAGGCTATACCATATATACTGCTGTTAGACATGAACCCAGTATCCACCATTAGTGCAGTGGGATTTAGACAGTTGATGGACCTGGTACCAAATCCTGTCTAGATTCCACTTCACAAGGCAAGCGATTCACAGATTGTCCCGGGACACTAAGAAAAGTGTACTTAGTGTCCTAAAAGAAGCAGTTGTGCCCACTGTCCACTTAACCAAGGTCATCTAGACAGGTGGAACAGGGCAAACTAAGGACGACATGACTGTGATAGCCCACTGGGTAAATGTATTGCCTAATGCAAAACAAAAGCAGAGGCCAAAGCAACGGCATGTCACCAACGCCTACTCGTTCTTAGGCAGGCTTTGCTGTGTATCACTGGTTTCCATAAGAAACCACTGACAACTTCTTAGAGAAACTGCAGGACATCATTGCAAAATGGTTTACCCCACTAAGACAACGTCGGCAATATTGGGCAAATTCCAGCACGTCCCATGTTTTGCTCACACAATAAACAATTTTCCAAACTTACAGGGGGAAGGGGGGGGTGCAGGAGATGATTTTGGTGGGCCAAATAATTTAATTCCACATTCAACAATCTCCTACCCCCTAAGGGGCATTGTAGTGACAGTGGTGGATTTTGCAATGGGACCTACACAATTCTAGTTATGCCCCTGCTACCCACTGAATAACGCAGTGCCAGCAATAGGCGCGTAGTGGGTTAAACATCCCCATCTGCGTGTCACACTAGGAAGCATGTGACTTGGGGATCCAATAGGCTGGTTAGGTTTGGCAGGGTTAGCTATGTTAATAGGGGCAGGGAGGTGAAGAGGCTTCCTCTTCTTCCTGCTGAATTTTCCACCCTCCCCTTTTTTAGGATTTATTAAGGGTGGGTGGTTTCATCGCGTTAGCTGATAGGCAGTTTTAATCAAATTAGTTTACATTAGGTGTTGATCTTGCGTATATGGCTTGACGGGTAGTCAATGCAGTGAGGCAGAGTTGGATACCGCTTGTTTTCAGTTAGGCCAGTTACGTTTGCAGTTGGGGTGGAGTTTTATTTAGTAGCCATTCTTTCTTGGCCACCATTAGTTAATTAATTAGTTTAAATAATCAATTTAGCTTAAAAGTTTCGATAAATAGATCAGTTAACAATTTCTGCCAAACCGATGTCTCCGAGTCGTTACATCAGGGTTAGTGATATAAGTTAAGAATGTTTAAGGTTTTAACATGCTTAAAGGACAGGTAAGATGCTGGGATGTTTACAAGGCCGAGGGACACCGGGCGACCGCCGGCAGCACCGTCGGAAGGGGACGTGCGCGCACCTCGTGCACGCGCAACCCCTTCGGGCATACAGATGGCGCGAGGCAGGGGATGGCGGCTGGCGTCGCCATCGCCATCCCCTGGATAGATAGGTCCCGCTCCATCTGTACCCTCACACTTTACAGAGGGGATCCCGGATGCATGCGATACTAGCAGCAGGGGAAGGGCAGGCATTCGGCGGGGAGGTGGGCTGGGTTAATCTGCTCGCTAAGAAGTAAACGACTGCTGCTTAGCAGGCGTAGTGAATCGGGCCCTTACCGCAGACACCCTTCTGCGATAGAAATTGATTGATTCGATTTTTCATTTATAGAACATCGTGAAAAAAAAATTATATTATCATCAGTACCCTTACTAGAATAAGTAATCATTTAATTTAGAAAATAAACTGAATTTGACTATTATCTTTAAAATCCACAGCTCCTGTAGCAAAGGAGAATTATCCTGCTTGGTTCCAGATATAAAAGGTAACAAATGTTTGTTGTTTCTTTCCCTCCACAATATCTTTGCTGTATTGCCATTGCATTAAAATAACAAATTGCATTTTAGACCTTTATTAACCCCTTCCTGACAGAGCTAGTTTTTGCGTTCCTGACAGAGCCATTTTTTTCAAATCTGACATGTCTCACTTAAGTGGGGATAACTTTTTTTTGCTTTTACTTATCCCAGTGATTTTGAGATTGTTTTTTCGTGACACATTGTACTTCAAATTAGTGGTAAATTTGGGTCGATACAGTCTGTGTTTTTTTGTGAAAAATACCAAAATGTCGTGAAAAAATGGAAAATTTAGCGATTTGCAAAATGTTAAATTTTCTGCTTGTGAGACAAATAATCATACCACTCAAAATAGTTAATAACTAACATAGACCATATGTCTACTTTATGTTTCCATCATTATTTCAACTTCCTTTTAATTTTTTTGGACACTAGGAGGCTTACAATATGAATAGCAAATTCTCAAATTTTCAAGAAAATTTCAAACACTGATTTTTTTAGGGACCAGTTCAGTTCTGATATGACTTTGAGGGACTTGTATGTGAGACACCCCCATAAATGATGCCATTTCAAAAACTGCACCCCTCACAGTATTCAAAACAGCATTTTGGAAGTTTGTTAACCCTTTAGGTGTTTCACAGGAATTAAAACAAAGTGTAGGTGAAATTTCAAAATTTCATTTTTTTTGCAGATTTGCAATTTTAATACATTTTTCTAAGGAACACAGTACATTTTACTAGAGAAATGTGACTAAAAATTGATTCCCCCAATTCTTTTGTTTTCAAAAATATCCTATATGTGGCCCTAGTGTGCACGTTGACCAAACCACAGGCTTCATAATAGAAGGAGCACCTACTTGATTTTGGAGCCTCCTTTTTATGAGATTATTTTTTAGGCACCATGTAGGTTTCTAGGCACCATAAGATGCTAAAATTTAGGAACCCCCCCACAAGTTACCCCATTTTGCAAACTACACCCCTCAGGGAATTCATCTAGGGGTATAGTGTACATTTCAAACCCCCAGGGGTTTCACCAATTGTGGTACAACTGGGCAGTGAAAATGAAAAATTACATTTTTTACACAAAAAATGCAGTTCTGGCTCAAAATTTTTCATTTTCACAAGGAATGAAGGAGACAAAGCACCCCAAAATCTGTGCCCCAATTTCTCCCGAGTACCGCAATGCCTCACATGTGACCAAAAAATACCAGTTGGGTGCATGGCAGGACTCAGAAGGGAAGGAGTGATTTTTGGATTTTGCAGCTCAGATTCTGGTGGAATTTTGGTGGGTGCTATGTCGCATTAGCAAGACCCCCCAAGCACCAATACAGTGGAACCCCCCCACAAGTGACCCCATTTTGCAAACTACACCCCTCAGGGAATTCATCTAGGGGTATAGTGTACATTTCAAACCCCCAGGGGTTTCACCAATTTTGATACAAGTGGGCAGTGAAAATGAAAAATTACATTTTTTTACACAAAAATGCAGTTCTGGCTCAAAATTTTTCATTTTCAGAAGGTATGAAGGAGAAAAAGCACCCCAAAATCTGTGCCCCAATTTCTCCCGAGTACGGCAATGCCTCACATGTGAACAAAAAATACCAGTTGGGTGCATGGCAGGACTCAGAAGGGAAGGAGTGATTTTTGGATTTTGCAGCACAGATTTTGGTGGAATGAATGGTGGGTGCTATGTTGCACCAATACAGTGGAACCCCCCCACAAGTCACCCCATTTTGCAAAGTACACCCCTCAGGGAATTCATCTAGGGGTATAGTGTACATTTCAAACCCCCAGGGGTTTCACCAACTTTGATACAAGTGGGCAGTGAAAATGAAAAATTACATTTTTTTACACAAAAATGCAGTTCTGGCTCAAAATTTTTCATTTTCAGAAGGTATGAAGGAGAAAAAGCACCCCAAAATCTGTGCCCCAATTTCTCCCGAGTACGGCAATGCCTCACATGTGACCAAAAAATACCAGTTGGGTGCATGGCAGGACTCAGAAGGGAAGGAGTGATTTTTGGATTTTGCAGCTCAGATTCTGGTGGAATTTTGGTGGGTGCTATGTCGCATTAGCAAGACCCCCAAAGCACCAATACAGTGGAACCCCCCCACAAGTTACCCCATTTTGCAAACTACACCCCTCAGGGAATTCATCTAGGGGTATAGTGTACATTTCAAACCCCCAGGGGTTTCACCAATTTTGATACAAGTGGGCAGTGAACATGAAAAATTACATTTTTTTACACAAAAATGCAGTTCTGGCTCAAAATTTTTCATTTTCAGAAGGTATGAAGGAGAAAAAGCACCCCAAAATCTGTGCCCCAATTTCTCCCGAGTACGGCAATGCCTCACATGTGAACAAAAAATACCAGTTGGGTGCATGGCAGGACTCAGAAGGGAAGGAGTGATTTTTGGATTTTGCAGCTCAGATTCTGGTGGAATTTTGGTGGGTGCTATGTCGCATTAGCAAGACCCCCCAAGCACCAAGACAGTGGAACCCCCCCACAAGTGACCCCATTTTGCAAACTACACCCCTCAGGGAATTCATCTAGGGGTATAGTGTACATTTCAAACCCCCAGGGGTTTCACCAATTTTGATACAAGTGGGCAGTGAACATGAAAAATTACATTTTTTTACACAAAAATGCAGTTCTGGCTCAAAATTTTTCATTTTCAGAAGGTATGAAGGAGAAAAAGCACCCCAAAATCTGTGCCCCAATTTCTCCAGAGTACGGCAATGCCTCACATGTGAACAAAAAATACCAGTTGGGTGCATGGCAGGACTCAGAAGGGAAGGAGTGATTTTTGGATTTTGCAGCACAGATTTTGGTGGAATGAATGGTGGGTGCTATGTTGCACCAATACAGTGGAACCCCCCCACAAGTCACCCCATTTTGCGAAGTACACCCCTCAGGGAATTCATCTAGGGGTATAGTGTACATTTCAAACCCCCAGGGGTTTCACCAATTTTGATACAAGTGGGCAGTGAAAATGAAAAATTACATTTTTTTACACAAAAATGCAGTTCTGGCTCAAAATTTTTCATTTTCAGAAGGAATGAAGGAGACAAAGCACCCCAAAATCTGTGCCCCAATTTCTCCCGAGTACGGCAATGCCTCATGTGTGACCAAAAAGTGGCAGGACTCAGAAGGGAAGGAGTGATATTTGGAGTTTGCAGCACAAATTCTGGTGGAATGATGGTGGGTGCTATGTCGCATTAGCAAGACCCCCAAAGCACCAATACAGTGGAACCCCCCCACAAGTGACCCCATTTTGCAAACTAAACCCCTCAGGGAATTCATCTAGGGGTATAGTGTACATTTCAAACCCCCAGGGGTTTCACCAATTTTGATAAAACTGGGCAGTGAACATGAAAAATTACATTTTTTTACACAAAAATGCAGTTCTGGCTCAAAATTTTTCATTTTCACAAGGAATGAAGGAGAAAAAGCACCCCAAAATCTGTGCCCCAATATCTCCCAAGTACGGCAATGCCTCACATGTGACCAAAAAATACCAGTTGGGTGCATGGCAGGACTCAGAAGGGAAGGAGTGATTTTTGGATTTTGCGGCTCAGATTCTGGTGGAATGAATGGTGGGTGCTATGTGGCATTAGCAAGACCCCCGAAGCACGGTGAAATTATGAACCTAATATTCCATAGATGTGTGGTATATTTTAAAACACTCCTTTATACATAGGCCGGGTTTGTCGGGGCAAGTGTCACACTGGAAAATAGTTTGCTTTCTTACTCCCTTTTTATAGCAAACTTTGCACCTTTTTTGTGTCCTGCCCTTTTTTCTAGTGGAGGGGATTTCATCAGGAAAATGCTGCCCTGGTACAATACGGGGGCCAGTACTAGAAGTACTGGGGCCCTCTGCCTGCTGGTTCCCAAATATTAGGCCCTTTATGACTTCCTCTTGAAAGTGCATAAATGTCCCCCTCTGGCCGGTAGAACGGAATAGCACGTAAGCGTTATACAGTGCCATCTGGATGATATACACGGCCACCTTCTTGTACCAGATTTTTGTTTTCCGCAGGGCACTGTACGGCTTCAGTACCTGATCTGAAAGATCCACTCCGCCCATGTACCTATTGTAATCCAGGATACAATTAGGTTTTGAGGTGTGGGTACTGGTACCTCGTACAGGGACGGAGGTGGTACTGTCTCCGTGAATTGTTGTCAGTATAAGGACATCCCTCTTGTCCTTATATTTGACCAACAACATATTTTCGTTGCATATTCCCCTGCTTTCACCCCTTCTCATTACTTGGGCAATGTGCGTTTTTGGGAGGCCTCTTTGGTTCTTGCGCACAGTACCGCAAGCTGCTGTACCTCTTGAACCAAGGGCCTTAAACAGGGGGATGCTAGTGTAAAAGTTATCCACATAGAGGTGATAACCTTTATCCAGGAAGGGGTGCACTAAATCCCAGACAATTTTCCCACTAACACCTACGAGGGAGGGGGGGCATTCTGGCGGTTCAATTCTTGAATCCTTCCCTTCATAAACCCTAAACCTGTGGGTGTACCCTGAGGTGCTTTCACACAGTTTATACATTTTTATGCCATACCTTGCCCTCTTACTGGGAAGGTACTGGCGGAATTTAACCCTTCCTTTAAAATGTATAAGGAACTCGTCGATACAAATAAATTTTTCAGGGATGTACACCTCTTCAAATTTGGCACTGAAATGATCAATGACCGGCCTGACTTTGAATAGCCGGTCAAAGGTGGGATCATCTCTGGGTGGGCACTGTGCATTATCGGTGTAATGTATAAATTTAAGAATTGTCTCAAATCGAGTCCGGGTCATGGCCATACGGTAAAATGGAGTACTGTACAGAACATCTGTACTCCAATATTGCCTAATTTCTGGCTTTTTTACTATGCCCATATGAAACACCAGACCCCAAAACGTCATCATCTCTACTGCATCTACAGGGGTCCACCTAGCAAATGATGACGTGGAGTTTTGAGCAATAAACTGCTGGGCATATAAATTAGTTTGGTCCACCATTAAATTTATAAAATCATCAGAGAAAAATAATTTGAAAAAGTCAATTTCTCTGAGACCTGTGGAATCAAATTGGATTCCTGGCATGGCCAAAAACTCAGGAACCTGGGGCTCAAAATTGTCTGGTGGTGGGGTCCATACGAGATCAATTGTTGGGGGGGGGGTCTCAGCTGCTCTACGGGGGCGTCTTTGAGGGGGTCCCTCATCACCAGAGGAGGAAGAGGAGCTTAAGACGAATCCTTCAAATTCCCCGCTTGCATCACTGGCTGTGTCAGAGTCAGAGGCAAGCATGGCATATGCCTCCTCCACTGAATACATTCTCCTGGATGACTGGGAGGACATTTGGGAGGACATTTGGGAGGACATTTGGGATGCCATTTTTATTTTTGTGTTACTGGTAGTGAAATGTTTCAACACGTGTATAGTGTAGGGGGGGGTACAAACTTTATTTCAACCCGGGGGGTATGTAGTGTGTAGTGTGTATGTAGTGCAGAAAAAAAAAAAATACTTTATACCAATAAAAAAAAAAAAAATGAAGGGGTTAAAAATAAAAAATTGAAGGGGTTAAAAAAAAAAAAAAAAGGTCCTGCGCCAAAAATTGAGCACAGATGTTGGTCAGTAACGTCTGTCACTGAACAGCGCTCAAAGGCAACAGGAATTTGATCAAAAAAAAAAAAAAATAGATCAACCCTGTGCCGAAAAAGCTGATCAGTGATGTACGTCACTGATCAGCGCACAGTGGCCACAGGACACCCACAAAATCACAGTGTGTGTAAAAAAAAAATTAAAAAAAGACCCCACAGCACTCACAAAAAAAAAAAAAGGTGATCAGTGATGCGACACTGATTACCAGTGAGGTGCAGCAGGTGCACAACCTTTGGTGCAACTGACAGTGCAACTGACAGGTATATATAAAAAAAAAAAACCTCTGTACCCCCAAAAAAGTTGCTGATCACCTCAGATATAGTGATCAGCACAAAAGGCGGGGGCAGCAGACACAAAATTTAGCACTCTCTATCACTCTCTGTCACTATCTCTCTCTATCTCTCTATCTCTCACTATCTATCACTCTATGACACTGCAGCAGCAGCACTGACAGGTATATCTATATATAAAAAAAAAACTGCGCCCCCAAAAAGTTGCTGATCAGTTAATTTATACTGATCAGCACAAAAGGAGGGGGCAGCAGTCAGTTATATAAAAAATATATAGCACAATCTGTCACTATCTCTCTCTATCTCTCTCTCTCTATCTCTCTCTATCTCTCTATAACTATCACACTGCAGCAGCACAAAATATAGCACTCTGTCACTAGGCCTCTCTATCTATCTCTCTCTCTCTATCTCTCTCTATCTCTCTATCTCTCTCTCTCTATCTATAACTATATCACACTGCAGCAGCACAAAATATAGCACTCTCTGACACTATCTCTCTCTCTATCTCTCTCTATCTCTCTCTATCTCTCTATCTCTCTCTATCTATCTCTCTATCTAGCTATTACACTGCAGCAGCACAATTTCACAGCACAGGAAGGCACAAGTAGCAACAGGATCCAGGAAGCATCCAGCACACTACAAGCACAGATCAAGCAGTGATCAAGCAGTGATGAAGCAGTGATCAGGTAAGTATGGAGCAAGGTTCTGGTCAGTATATGGCGGCAGGTGGGCACGGTGACCGCACTGCACGCTATTCCAGACCGGAATGGCGTCTGCAGTGCAGTCACCGTTAGTTTAAACCCCCCTCCATGGCTGTGATTGGTCCGTCGGTCCGACGGACCAATCACGGCCTTTGGGGGTGGGCGGGGTGAGGTGGGGTGACACCAGTGTCACCCTTACACCCCGCGGTGATTGGTGCTGTACTTTACAGCACCAATCACCTCCGATCCCGTGTCACCGGCGAACGTTATTCGCCGGTGACACAGGAAAACGCTGTGAATGGCTGTTCACACTGAACAGCCAATCACAGCGATCGCCGACGGGGGGGCGGCATCGCAGCCCCCCCTGGGCATGCACGGACATGTCTGCTGTCAGGGACAGCAGACATGTTGAAACTGTCACCGCGTCTATAGACGCGGTGACAGTTTAAATCCATGACGTACATTTACGCCATGTGTCGGGAAGTGCTTCCCGACCATGACGTAAATGTACGTCAAATGTCGGGAAGGGGTTAACAAACAAAAAAGTACAAATGTAGAGGCAAATGTCAGAGCTTTACTATTTTAAGTAATGAAGAAAACAGAGGAAAAAACACATCAGATTAGTCGGCTTCAGTATGATTTACCGACATTCACAATACAGAAGGTCAAAATACCAACAAGCATCAGCACACAGTCAAAATACCGTCATGTTAAAAATGCAGACATTTAGGGGGAGATTCTCTAAGAATCTTCGCCCCCCTTCGCCGCCCATCGCATATTTAATTATCGCATATGCTGTAACATATGCGATAATTAAGGCAAAGGACAGCTCTTGCGTTAAGAGCTGTCCTTTGCGGTGAGAGTCGCTGGGTCCCAGCAGGTCCCGGCGGCTCTCCCCTCCCTCCCACACCCGGCGCTGCTGCTGCTGCGCCGGGCTCTCCTCCTCCCTGCACCCGGAAGAGGATCAGTGCAGGGAGGAGGTCACAGGTCCGGGCAGCACTGCGCTGTGCTGCCCGGACACAGGTGAGGGGGCGATGCGGGGCGGCGGAGGGTTGCGATAGAAGCCTATTGGCTTCTATGGGGCATCGCCAGATTTTTCTGGCGATGCCCCCCGCCGCGGTAACCCGGCAGGGGATGCTTACAGCATCCCAAAATGCGGTAAAACCCCCGATAACTGGGTTTTTACCGCATTTTTAGCTTAGAGAATCTCCCCCTCATTATGCCTACATAGTCATGCCAACATTTAACTGTCGACATGTCAAAAAATCTACTTTTTGGTGCCTTTGTCGACATAGGTCGACATGGACACTCGCTGCACTCACCATGCTTCAGAATGCTGTGCTCGGCACGTTATTGTAGTCTAACTCTATGCCCACTCTGATTGTGAAGTCAGTTTTAAAGAAAAAATCATGCCGGTAAATTAAGTGTCGGTAAATTGACTGCATCCCGATTAGTGTACTGCGCAATAAAAAAAATAGTACGCCACACTGTACTCTATATTGCACTCATATGTTTAGAATCATTTTCTAGAATATATTTTGACTTGAATTAGTTAGGAAGGTGCTCACAAAATGAAGATATAAACGGAAATGATATTTCATCAACTATAGTCCTGCAGCCCCCGCGGCGGCAGGGAGGCGCTAGGCAGGTGTGGGCGCCTGGGGGGTCTGCGGGACTATAGTTACCACCTGGTCCCGGCTCCCGACTCCTGCCCTCCCCCTCCTTACCCCATTGCCGCCGGCGCCGCTGCCTCTAACCCGACACGCAGATCTGTGTCGGGTGACGGGCGGTCCCCGGCTCCGGCTGCAGTGCTAATATAAAAAGAGACACTCGGAAAATGGCTGCCCCCATAATGCTGTATGGGGGCAGCCATTTTCCGAGTGTCTGTTATTATATTAGCACTGCAGCCGGAGCCGGGGACCGCCCGTCACCCGACACAGATATGCGTGTCGGGTTAGAGGCAGAAACACCGGCGGCAATGGGAACGGGTAAGGAGGGGGTTAATATTTGGGGGGGGCGCCCGAAATGTCCGGCGGGGGGGCTCAAAAAAAGTAGTTACGCCTCTGTATTTCATAAAAGTGATAACAAACCAGGCATTCCCAACCTAGATCCTCAAGGCCCACCAATGCTGTGTACAAACGGTGAGATAAAACATTAGATTTTGACTATATAGTCAAAATCCCTTAGGGATTGCATCTACATCGCAAGGTTTTTAACCTTTCGATCCCGAAAGGGAGGTGTCTTACATCTGGGAGCGCTGTAGACATAATTTGATGGTTGATGCAAAACATCCATTTGCATGCGTGTGGGGAAAGTCAGCGTGCGAGGGGGGGCAGACGGACATGTGGCGGCGTTGATTGACTTGCAAAGTTGCGAATTTTGCAGCTTTGCGAATCAACCAGAATAAGGTCTCACGTTTCCTATATAAGGTAAACATTACGGGTCATTATGATGAATAAATATGTTTGCTTGCCAATTTTCACACCTATTTTGACAAATTCACTCAGCACTCAAAGGGTTACATTAAGTTGTGTATGAAAATCATAACAAGGCAATACTGTACTTGGCAGTTTAACTTCCCCTGCATGTTTGTAGTAACTACCATGTATAGTTATTAGCATTCACTGTAATGAGATTAGCAATGGAATTGAACTTGCAAAATAAAAATTCCCAGAACAATGAGAATTATTTTGTAATTTTTTTGCAGTATAAATCCACCTACATGATTGTTTTTTAGGTATGTACAATTATTATAAGGGCCGGCAACAGGGGTGTGCTGTGGGTAAAGCTGTCCCGGGCCCTGTCCTCTGGAAGGGCCCGGGCAGCTAATTTTGCCCACAGCGACCCTCCGCTGTGTGCTGCCTGCACTGCGCTCGGTCCTCAGCAGGTCCCGAAGCACAGCCTGGCTTCTTCAATGCACGAAGCTGCCCTGGCTTTTGAGCCAATCAGAGCTTGTGTTCCGTTAGCCAATCAGAGTACACAAGTTCTGATTGGCTCATCCGCCAGTGCTGCATTTTAATTGGCCGCCAGCATCCTGCATTGAGGAAGCCAGGCTGTGCTCCGGCATCTGCTGAGTCGGGCGGTAAGTGAAGGAAGGGGGGGGGGAGATGGGGGTCCGCACACTGACAGCTCATCCACGGTGCCCGGGGAGGGGAGAGGTATGGGGGCGTGGGGCCTGGACTGGAAGTCCCGGGCCCCAAAATTCCTGGTGGCAGCCCTGTAAGCGTAAGCTGTCTTGCACCTGCATGTTGCTCTGTTTAGGTGAGAATGTCGCAGATGCACATATTTATATTTTGGAAATTTTCACACCTGTTTGATCACTTGGCACTCAAAGGGTTAAATCCATTGTAATAACAAAGAAAGTGGCTCTACATATCTCTTTATATCTTTCTGATATGAACCTAATATCTAAACATCAAATGTGTTTCATCTCTTTTTGTAGATTGTAAATCTCCAATGGAATATATTGATTGCAATAAATTTGAGGCAATAACCACTGGGGCAGAGTGTGCTAAAAGTTGTAGGACTCTGGATATGAATTGTGTGAGTATTTATAATAAAAAAAATGATATTAGTGTTATCTAATGGTTCAGCTAATTTCCATAAAAGAGACAAACCAGATTGAGTTATTTGTTAAGTGGAAAGTAGAACCAAAGGGTCTGTTTAGTAGGTATAGTATATAGCAGAATGGAACACTGCTGTGTAACAGAATGCACTGTACCTAGTGTTTCATGAAGATACGTCTTTGGAAGGTGGCATACTGTACATGTCATGTCACCTTTGATTATGCTTGGCAGTTTCTGTGAGCTTTTCAAGAGTCTGTTTCTAGTGATAGTTCTAGCTTCTACTACAGAAATCCACCTGCCTCTGGTCAGCTTGTTCCTGGTTCCTGTTGGTCAGGGTTCTTTCCTGGAGTTTACACCAACAATCGGAATTTGACATTCAACTGGCGGAAGTGGAATCATATTCCACCCATCTCATTAAGCGAGAATTGGTTACCATTGACATCCTCAAACTCGAATAAAAGTTCTATAACCATGGGAACAAAATGGGTAAACTCCTAGCTCACAGACTTAGGAAACATCAAAATAGACATAGAATTGCAGTAGATGCATTCTCTCCCTAGATGGCAAGACAGTAATGTAACCTGCTACCATTCCAATTGTCAAGTATTAAAAATCTCCTTAGACTTTGCCTCATGATAGCTTGACTCTAGTTGATGGTTATCTTTATTCAAACCTTCCAACCATAGAGACTGATGACTTGGCATAACTCAGTACCCCCTGGTGAGAACAAGAGTTACAGGACGTCAATAATAATCTGCCAGTGGATAAGGTGCCCGGTCTGGATATACAATTTATTTTTATAAATTCTTTGTGGCTCTGTTGGCACGGGTACTCACTTTTGTGTATAATTATGCCTCTGAAAATGCTTATTTTTCCTTATAAATATTGTATGCTCCAATTATTATTAGAACCAAACCTAGGATAGACCCATCACCTGCAAAATGTAGGTCCTAAATCAAAATGTATGCAAAGCATTGCCTTCTTCTTTCAAAAGGATTGTTTAAAATTCAATTGTTTTGCTTTTTAGTCGTTTTCTTGGTCCTCTTCTGAATGAAGATTCACCCCCAGCAGCACCAGACTTGTTACTCAATGATTTATCTGAGGAATCCTAAATAGGGGAGGAGTCAGTTATCATTGTCAAATTCAATGCAGGACTACCTCTTATGATTAATGAGGAGCTTGAAGAAGAAGGCATTGGCAGTGGTGATTGCAACTGCTAGGATCTAGTTCAGAGAAGGGAGATAGCTGATTCCTGGCTGCTTTGTGATTACAGTACACAGTACTTGCATAGTTCAGGGCCGTAAACCAGGAATCTGTTCCCTACTTAGGGCGAGATGTGATTACTGTATGTGCATGGGTGGACACTATGGGGCAGTGTCTATCGGGCAGTGCGTCAGCGTGTGTGAATCTATGTTTTTCTTTTGGGCAGTGTGTGGGAAGTGGTTGGGGCAGTGCCTATTTTATCAGTCTTGGGCCCTAAAAGTATGTGCCACTCTCAGATTTCTGTAATTCACTGCATTTTGGATTACTCCCCCCCCCCCCCCCCCCCCCCGGATATGGATTAATTAACAAGGTTGCTCGAGTGAGCAGTCTATCTCTCAACTCAACAGGATCATGTCCTGGTGGTGGTGGGGAAGTTCCAGAGTGGCACATCCATGTTGGCTGCTGCCCATGCCTATGGTTATTGTATTTTCATATTTTGGTAAGATTTCTCCAATTTGATGTCACTAGTATTCAAAAAGATGTGTCCCCGGATGTGTTTGCCCACCTGGACTTTTGTTTGATGACAATGGGGGCTGCATTCCTGAAGAGCAATGCCCATGTGTCCACAATGAAGGCACATATGACCCAGAAGTGGAGATCCAAATTCGATGCAATACTTGGTATGTATATCTCAGACCTTTCAGTAATATCATCATAAGGTCCAAATGATAATGCATTATTCATATCTGTATACAGTGTTTGCAAGAACAGAAGGTGGGAGTGCACTAACAATACCTGCCTGGCAACCTGTGCTGTTTATGGTGATGGACATTACATTACTTTTGATGGAAAACGCTATACATTTAACGGAGAATGCCAATATGCTCTCGCTCAGGTACTGAATATTAAAATTGGACTTTGGACAAATGAATGCACTTGCTCATCATACAATTTATATTGTATAGTACTGTACGTAAGGAATAATATAAATCTACATGTATTAAGATACAGTATGTTTTTATAATTTTTTCATATGCCAAACTTTTTGTGCCTTATTTTAATCAACAGTGTTTTTTTTTATGTGTGGATTTTGAAACGCAATTGAATTTTTGAATTTTGTGCAGCTGTGCCCCTTTTCATCCATATATATATATATATATATATATATATACATATATTTATTTTCTAGGATGGTGTATTTTAATTTTTTTTTTAATTGAGTAATTTTTATTAAAGTTTTTAGATATCACAAAACCCAGAGTAGCAAGACAGAGCATATATAGTAATACAAAAATAATATGAGGCAAGATAGCACACATTGAGCATACAATAATCCAGTGTAGTAGATATCACATACAAATATATAACTAAATTTGTAGCATAGTACAATGTCCCCCTCAGAGGATAGACAAAATAGTATAACCCTAAGGGGCCATTTGAATAAACTAAAATAAAGATTGGCAGGGGTATTGTTGGAATGGTACAGCACAGCATTAAAGTGTATAAGTGCAGCCTCTCTACTACATATAATAATGGGGGTTGCAGATTTATACCATAATGAAAAGCTCGTCTTGCCACAAACTACCTCCTAAATATGAAAGTAAACCTCACTAACAAGCCAATAAATCCAAAATAAACCTCCCCATAACCCCCCACCCTGTATAACCTAACCCAACTCATACTTGGATCCCCTAGAACCCCCACTAACTATTATCAGATACCAGGCAATAGACCAGTAGTCCTTAGCCAAAACTAAACTGTGGACTCACAGCGACAACAAGATTTGACTTCTACCATTTTAGCCAAAATGAACCAAACAGACTAATCTATACCTAGTCTGTAAGCCAGTAATGGCCCATCGCACATGAGAAAAAACTGGAGAGTAGTCAGCATTTGTTCCATCACGATCCTGAGGATATTCACAAGAAAGGCAGAAATATTGGGACATGAAGTCCAGACACTTGCCTTGGAACCTAAGAGTTGCACATAGGTTCTGAAGACAAGCAGGGAAGGATTCCTGAGGAATAAAGCATTACGGGACTGTCACATAATAGAGGTCTGGACGAGGCCATCTCATGGGAGGCGACACACCATTAAGGTCAATATCTAAAGAAACAAAAGGAGCTATGATACCGGCATCCGGAGTTACTGAAGACCTCTCTGCCTGATAGTCTGCATCTAAGAAAGTCTGGGACTCTGTCAATGTGCAAGGCCTGGGCACAGAGCATATTACCACAGAGATCACATTATCAATTTTAGTAATAATCCTCTGGGTGGACTCCTCAATAGCCATAATGAGCACTTGTATAGGGTCAGCCATATCAATGGTATCAACACTACAGTACTCCAGAGAAGTGCAAAATTTGCTTGGTGATGGCTAGCACACCTCCAAGATTCAACTGTAAATAAGCAATAGTATATCAGGTCAGCAGGGACCACGCTTAAAGGACTGTTAATGCAATAATCCTGTATTTTAATGAAAGGGTAAGCAGATCCAGGCTTGTACAGGCAGAGGAAGAATAATGGCACCCGATTCCACAGCACCACTCAGATCCAAGATGGCCACAGCCTTTACCCTGTCTCAGCTATGGGGGGCCGGGTTGCGCTGTCTCCGGGTGTGTAGCC